>NC_134588.1:65199485-65489485 GCF_037038515.1 Microtus pennsylvanicus | reverse complement strand
TTGGAAAAGTATAGCTTGTCTAAGGTCAAAGGCTAACGTTTGCATTAAAAACTCTTGAACTGGCTGGGCGATGGTGGCGCACGCCTTTAATCCCAGCACTCGGGAGGCAGAGGCAGGTGGATCTCTGTGAGTTCAAGACCAGCCTGATCTACAGAGCTAGTTCCAGGACAGGCTCCAAAGCCACAGAGAAACCCTGTCTCGAAAAACCAAAAAAAAAAAAAAAAAAAGCAAAAAAACCTCTTGAACTCACCAATAGCCCCTTGGTTTGAATATCGTGATTTCATCTGGGGAAAGTGTTTCACTTTGTGCAACCAAATATCCACACCCACTCAACCTCGTTTTCAGAATGTCAGTCATAATGGCTTTCTCATTTAAATTAAAATGGCTGGCAGAAGCCGGGCGGTGGTGGCGCACGCCTTTAATCCCAGCACTCGGGAGGCAGAGGCAGGCGGATCTCTGTGAGTTCGAGACCAGCCTGGTCTGCAAGAGCTAGTTCCAGGACAGGCTCCAAAACCACAGAGAAACCCTGTCTCGAAAAACAAAAAACAAAAAACAAAAAAAAAAAAAAACAAATGGCTGGCAGATTTGATTTTTCTGACTTTTGAGTTCTATGGACTGAAGCAAGGCAACTACATCACCATTTCTATTTCCCAATTGTAAACTGCAGACCTACAACAGAATAAAAACATTGGGGGTGGGGATGATGGTCACTCAGGAATATTCCGTTTTCAGTACTGGCCACCAAACCTGCGGCCTTTCTCATGCTATATGCAAGTCCTCTGCCACTAAGTTACTTTTGCTTTCTAGAGGTACATTCTCATTGACTGGCCTCAAACTTCCTACATACTGAGGCTACTCTGAACTCTTGATCTGCCTGTCCCCATCTCTTAAGTGGTGAGATTACAGGCATGCACCACCACACCCAGCTAAAATCAAATATTTGAATTAATTGTTTTGGTACTGGGGAACATGGGGCTAGGCAAGCATGCTCACACTGAGCCATACCCTGGCCCTCTTAGATCTAATTTTGAATCATTAGAAGTAACAAGGACTGGACAATGTACACAGATCTATGTCCTTATTGATGTTTTTCTGCAAATATAATTGCTTCTTGAATTTGAATTAGATTTATTTGGTGGCGGTTGCATGTGTACAGGCATGCATGCATACACTGCAGGTAGGGAATAGAAGTCCAAGGACAACTTTTGGGAGTCTGTTTCTTTACCGTGCAGTCCTGGGGCTTGAACTCAGATGGTCAGACGTGGCAGAGAGTGCCTTTACCCCTGAACCATCTCACTAGCTGCCATATGGTTTTATTTATTTACTTTAATATAAAATTTTTTTTTCAAGACAGGGTTTCTCTGTATTTTAATTTTTTAAGTTGGGGTCGCACTCTGTAGCCCATACTGGCCTCAAACTTGCAAAATTCCACTTGGCCCAGCTTCTTCACCGATGGTATTACAAGCTTGAGCAGTACACTGAAGTTTATTGCTTTTCTTGATGATAGTAACTCTGATTAAGATGAGATGGGATTTTAAACCACTTTTTATTTACCTCTTCTTAATAGTTAAGAATATTGAGCTGGGCAGTCAGTGGTGGTGCATGTCTTTAATCCCAGCACTCGGGAGGCAGAGGCAGGCGGGTCTCAGTGAGTTCTAACAGCCTGGTCTACAGAGCTAGTTCCAGGGCAAAAATTCATATATATTATTATTTTTCAAATAATTATGTTTTGTTTTTATTCTTTCACACTTGTATACATATATATGTTCTTTGATCAAAGTTTCCCCAATTTCATCTGTCATCCCCCATATTTGTTTTTGTGACTTATTACACTTAATTATAGCTATTTGCAGGAGCAGAGATGGGAGATTGTTTGACCAAGGGCAGTGTACCAGTGCAGAATGCACCTCCCCCTCCTGCCGTGCTCTTACTGCCTGTAGCTTCTCAGTGAGGGGTGGGGCCTGATAAGCCCTCTCCAACGCAGGACGGAATGTTGGTGGGCCAGTGACGTGCACACCACTGCTGCCTTGAGTTCCTGGGTGGAGCAGCCAAATCACGTCCATGAGACAGTATTTTACAGCACGCCCTGTCTTGTTCTGCAATGTTTCGTGAGCCTCAGAGGGCTGATGGAGACGGCCTCCTCTGGATCTGAGCACTCAGGACTCACTTGTTCTCTGACCAGTGATGCGATTTTTGCATTAACTATTATGGTGGTTTGAAGAGGGGTCCCCCTCCCTCATAGGCTTCTAGATCGGAATGCATGGTCATAAGGAATGGGACTACTTGAGAGGGATTAGGAGGTGTGGCCTTGTTGGATCAGGTGTGGCCTTGTTGGAGCAGGTGGGACCTTGTTGGAGGAAATGTGTCACAGGGTATGGGCTTTGGGGTTTCAAATGCTCAAGCCAGGCCTAATGTCTTTCTCTGCCTGCTGCCGACTGAGAAGTATAACTCTCAGCTACGTCTTTAGCCTGCGTGCCATCATGCTTCCCATGACGATAATGGACTAAACCTTTGAATATCAGCCAGCCCCAATCAGATGTCTTCTGTTATAAGAGCTGCCATGGTCATGGTGTCTCTTCACAGAGACAGAACACTAAGACAGTTTGTTGTCCAGTGTAAGGAGCAGTTCTCCAACCAAAGCTAACTGTAGCACTATTGAAAAAAAAAATAAAACACTCAATAGCTGGGTGAGTTTCAAGATGACCAGAGCTGTAACGCTGAGAAACCCTGTCTCGAAAAGCCAACCAACCAACCAAACAAACAAACACACAAACAAATAAATACTTAGAGTATTTAGTCTAAGTTATATCCATTTAGTGAAACAACAGTTGTAGGGTCCCCCTGAGGGCCCATGACCTTCTTAGCCATGGCTTGGGCTTGTTGCAATAGGTATAGAGTTTCCCTTAGGACTAAAATCCAACCAAAAAGCAGCGAATTACCTGGAGAACAGTCCTGCCTCTACTGCATCTGAAGGGCTATTTTGTCTGGCAAGTTTGTATCTTAGTTTTCTGGGTAAGAAAAACCACTGATGACATTTCTCCCCAGCTGTGTGCACATCACCTTCCCACACACCACCTGTCCAACTATGAAATCCAGCTCCCGGCTCAGCTCCACCTTGGATTCTTATCTCCTGAGCAGTTTGTGGTATGCAGTGACTTTGCTGCTGAGGCCCTTATCACCTTATCATCTGGTTGGTGACCAGAAAGAGGCAGAAGAGTCTGTATGGCCTCGAGGAATTTAGGGATTCCCTGGACCCAAAATTTAGCTGGCCTTGGCTTTCCACAGCAGGGAGTCTCTCTTTAAACTCTGTTTTTTGTTTGTTTGTTTTGTTAGACAGGGTTTCACGAAGCTGTGCTAGCCAGTCTTGAAACCACAGGGCAGGTCTCTGCACGCTAAGCATGCACACCTGGCCCCAAACTTCTTTAAATTATATTTGAAATTAGTTTTTATATAGCTTTTTCTATCCCCCTTTCGTTTTGGTTAACCTCCCTCCTCAGCCATTATCTCCGATCCCCCTACTCAGTCTCCAGTAAATCCTCTCCAGCCCAGTGTCCTGTCCCCCTTACACTCCAACCATCTATGCCCCTCCATGCTACTCCTCTTTCCTGTTTCTCCCCTTGAGAGCTGTCTATTTGATTCATTAATTGTCTAGATGATATTTTAAAAGTTGCCCCCTTTTTTAATGTGTATGAGTATTTGACTGCATTTATGTATGGGTACTATGTGTGTCTGGTGTTTACAGAGGCCAGAAGATAGCCTGAACAGGATTACAGACAGTTGTGAGCCACCATATAGATGCTGGGGTCTTGTGTAAGAGCAGCAAGTGCTCTTAATCACTGAGCCACCTCTAGTGACTACTCCGCTATGTATTTTTAAATTTTATGTAGTTCCATTTGTCAGTTCTTGGGGTTATTTCATGTGCTACAAGAATTCTTTCCTGAACATCTCTCCTATGCCTCTTTCTTGAAGTTTCAGATCCTGCCTTAAAGTGTGTAATCCCTCTGGAACTGGTGTTTATGAATCTAGTTTCAGTCTTTATTATGGGATAGCCAGTTTAAATTTTCTCAGCACCGTTTGTTGAGGCTGCCATGAATGGATGTTAGATTTTTTTCAGCATCTATTGAGAGGACCGTGTGATTTCTGCCCTTAGGTCTGTTTATGTCTCATGTTATATTAGTTGATTTGTGTATGCTGAGCCATCCTTGCCTCTTCGGAATGAAACTACATGGAGAGTGTAAGAATATCATGAAGTTTGGGTTTGGTGGCATGTTCCTTTAATTCCAACACTCAGGAGATAAGAGGCAGAGGCAGACGCAGAAGAATCTGTCTGATTTCAAGTCTAGCCTGGTCTACAGAACAAGTTCCAGGACTACCAAGGATGTGTATGAAGATCTTATCTCAAACAAACAACAAAACAAAAATAAAGATTGTGAAAAGACCAAAGGAACAGAAAAATAAGAAGTTATAATGCAAAAGATTTTTTTAAATAATAATAGAAAAGGTAACACAAACTAAATAAATGTATGAAGGGGAGCAAGATAATAAAAGCTTTGGACTTGAGAGATGGCTCAGTGGTTAAGAGAACTGGCTGTTCTCCTAGAGGACCCAAGTTCAATTCCCAGCACCCATATGGCGGCTCACAACGGTCTGTAGCTCAAAGACCTGACACCCTCAGAAGACATACATGTACACCAATGCACATAAAAGTAAAAATAAATTATTTTTTTAAAAAAAGAAAATAAAAGTTTTCCTGAAAAAAAAATATTAGCAAGAAAGTTAAAATTCACTAAAAGTATAGTGGCCATTTCAAACAGTGATGACATGGGTGGCCAGGAAAAGAGAAGAGATGTTGGTGATGAGCCTGTATCAGAAAAGTGTCCAGAGCCGGGCGATGGTGGCGCATGCCTTTAATCCCAGCACTCGGGAGGCAGAGGCAGGCGGATCTCTGTGAGTTCGAGACCAGCCTGGTCTACAGAGCTAGTTCCAGGACAGGCTCCAAAGCCACAGAGAAACCCTGTCTCGGAAAAAAAAGAAAAAGAAAAAAAAAAGAAAAAAAAAAAAGAAAAGTGTCCAATATCCACCAGGGATGTTGTTTAGTTTCCTTTTTTGTGTACTGGGGACTTTGGCTGGCCATTTACCTTTGTGATCTCTGGGGTGGGTAAAGTCCCCCATTCTGAGACTCCATGTTATAGTTGTGTGTGGTACCTCTGTCTCCCACATGCATTGGGAAGGGAGGAAGGAAACTCTCAAAAGGGATATGTTCAGGTAGACCTGTCTTCATGCTTTTAAAACCCATCAAACATTAATGACCCCACAGGAGGGATGAGGTTGCAGGTGTCGGGCATCCACAGGCCTTCCAGAGCTGTCACCATAGATAGGTAGCTCCGCAAGTTCCAGAGTTATTCTTTGGCGATGAGACTTCCTGTCAGGCAGTGAGCGCAGATCTACCGTTGCCTACACACTTCAGAGCCTGCAGCAGCTTCCTGATGCCTGCACTGTTAGCTTGTCCCGATTCTAGTTCTCCTCGACTGCCTCCTAGGGCTGATTCTCACCTTGGGGCTCTGATAGGTAAGAGTCATGCTTTTGTGGGTTTTACCTGTTCCCGAGTGCCAAGGATAGCTCAGTTTTGAACAACAGATCCTGCTTTAGGATGGCTCAGGGCCACTGTTACTCTGAGCTAAGGGACTCTCCACTGTCAACCCATCCCTCAGGAGAAACCTGTGCAGCTGTGAGGGCAGTGGGCTTGTCTGGTGAGAGGACTGCCTGGCTTACCTCTAGGGTGAGGCTTCTGCCCCCAACGCCCGTTCTGCTAGGCCTCCACCACCATTTCCCTGCACTTTTTTTCTGCTATCCTAACTTTCCTTGTGTGTGTGGGTTTCCAAAGCTCTTTCTCTCCTTCCCTCTTCAGAATCTTATCTTTACCATGTCACACAAAGACAGCTTCTAGTCTGTCTTTCTGGGAAGTTCACGATTTTTATTTTTGAGCTTTACAAAAAGCACTAACATCCTTTGAAAATGTCGAATCTCCCAGTATTCAAGGTCTTCCCACCACCAAGATAATAGAGCCTTCATCTGAAACTTTATCTGTGCTTTTATTACTTTATGTGAACATTCTTTCTGCTTATTTGATATCTATGCATGGAACTTTCATCTCTTCAGCTGAATTGTTACTTTACCATTGACATCTAAAACCCTCTGATACTTTTGCTGACATCATCCCGAAATCATCAGAGTTTTAATCTTTTGTTCTTTTGTTTTTTTAAATTTAGACATGGCAGAATGTCACACTTGGAATTATCTTAGGCCCACTGGCATTTTTTTTCTTTCTCATAGTGTTTTGTAATAGCTTGAATTAGTTGCCAACAAAGAAATTCAGGATTTTATAGATGCACACACATTCCCACTTTCTTTAAAAAACAGGTCTGGAAATCCAGAGCCCATATTGCTTCCAAAGAAACTGGTCACAGATGCCACTGTGGACAGGAAATTACTCAGTGTTTCTCCAAGGTCGCTACAGTCCCAGGTCCTCACACCTGGCACCTCCCTTTGCCTACATGTGGGTTTGTCCTGGCCAGGCGGCTTTCTCCATCTTGTCAGCCCAGACAGCATCTGCTGTGTTCTGTGTTCCATGACCAGGCTGCCATGGACTGAATACTTGATGGATATTTATTGTAAGAAAATGGAAAGGGGGGGTGCGCTGGAGAGATGGCTCAGTGGTTAAGAGTGCTGACTGCTCTTCCAGAGGATCCGGGTTCGATTCCCAGCACCCACATGGCAGCTCACAACTGTCTGAAGATCCAGTTGCAGGGGATCTGACACCTTCACACCAATGCACATAAAATAAAGTTAAATAAACCATAAAAAATATTTTAAAGAAAGAAAATGGAAGGGATGAAACATACCCTTTAATTCATGAAGCTGAGGTCAAATAAGTACCTTGTAGAGGGTTTTAACGTGTGTGTGTGTGTGCATTTGTGAAGCCACAGTGGCTCTGAGACACCTGTAGAGGTTAGGGGATACCTTGTGGGAGTCAGTTCACTCCTTCCAGCTCGTGAGATCTGGGGACCAAGCTCAGATTGTTAGGCCTGGTGACAGGAACTTCACCCACTGACACATCTCAGTGGCCCATTTTCGTTTTTAATCAACTTTCTTAACTATACGCAGGGGAAAATGAATTCCAGGCTGGCCTCTACTTGCTGGGTAGCCAGAGATGACTTTGAAGGTCTGATTTTCCTGCCGCCACCTGGCAATTGCTGTGACCACAGGTGAGGGCCATCACATCGGGTGTCCTCAGTCCTGGAGACTGAGTGCCAGGTAGAGCGGGAGACAAGAACTCTACCAACTGAGGTGCGTCTCAGGCCATGGAAACTTTTCAACAGGACCACAAAGTATGTGACTCTTCTCCAAATAAGAGGCGGGACAGAACACCTTCCAGCAACACACACTCAGGAGGAGACAGGGGCAGGTGGATCTCTGAATTTTAGGTCTACTTGGTCTATACATCAAGTTTCAAGTCATTCAGGGTTACGTGGTGAGACTCTGTTGGGACCATTTGGAGTCCTGGCTTCCAGCTGCTCTTCCCTGCTAGAGATCTTTACTTTCCTTCTGATTTGAGTTATAAAAGGCTGTGTCAAAGTTGTTTACCAGCTCTGCTTCACGAGAACGTGTTGCCTTGCCTTGAGGATCGGAGGATAGGGTTTTCACCTGTTGGCCCACCTGACTGTGTTGGGTATATAAGCCTTTGTGGTGCTATTGAATAGAGGGCTTCTTACCAGTGATTAGAGGTCTATGTCTCTGTGTGAGTCTTTGTGTGTTACAACCTCCAGCCCCTTGCCTGAAGCTCGTGAACTGTCTGGTAGCACATAGAGCGCAGACAGGCGTTGTGCACTGCAAGACTCCATCTCTAAAACAAACACCAAATGAACATCTGTAAAGGTTATGAGTTTCAATGAGGCAAACCCTTGGTGCACAGGGATGAGGCTCTGAGTTTGGAACCCCAGGACCCACACAAAAGCCAAGCACGGTGGGGAATGCTTGTCACTCAGCTGGAGGGGAGAGGCAGGTTGATGAGCAAGGCTTGGTGGCCAGCCAAGGGAGCTGAAACTAATCTCCAGCTTCAGGGAGGGACCCTGCCTCAAAGAATGAGGCAGAGGAGTATCTGAGGAAGATGCCAATGTCAGTACCATCGACTGACATTGTATAGTGCTATACACTATACACACACGTGTTCACATCTTCTGGTGCTGATTCAGGATTTAGACGGGGAGTTTGAAGTCCTTGGGTAAGGAGTTCTCTGTTGTGTGAAGTTTTACTCTTTTGGCTTTTTGGGGGGACCCACCACCCAGCTCCCAAATAAATCACACACAGAGGGTAATTCTTATTTATGGATGCCCAGCCTTAGCTTGGTTTGTTATGTTAAGTTTTACTTAACTTATGTTATCCTGACTACCTTTTGCCTCTGGGATTTTATCTTTATTTCTGTATACCTTTCTTTCCTTCTTACTCCGTGACTGGCTGGGTGGCTGCCCCTGGTGTCCTCCTCTCCTTGTTCTCCTCCCTGTTTCTCCTTTTATATTCTCTACCTGCTAGCCCCGCCTAACCTTGCTTCTGCCTCACTATTGGCTGTTCATCATTTTATTAGGACCATCAGGTGTTTTATTTATTTACTTATTTATTATTTTTTGTTTTTCAAGAAAGGATTTCTCTGTGTAACAGCCTTGACTATCCTGGAACTAGCTCTTGTAGACGAGACTGGCCTGAAACTCACAGAGATCCACCTGTTTCTGCTTCCCAAGTGCTGAGATTAAAGGCATGCGCCACCACTACCTGGCTATCAGGTGTTTTAGATAGGCAAAGAATCCCAGCTTCTCAGTTAATCAAATGCAACAGAAACAAAAGTCACACATCTGAAAATAATATTCCCCAACAGGTTACTAGTTGTAGGTTTTCAGATGTTCACTGCCTATGGATTCTTGATTAGGACATTTGCATATTAATGTTAGTGGGTCTACAGTAATGTGATTATAATGTTAACCCAGCATATATGCAGTCTTTATTGATGGACCTTAAAAACAATAAACAACAAAACAGAACAACAAAAGCCAACCAAACAAACATATAGAAACAAAGTCAAACAAAACAAGCTTTCTAAAGATTAAATAGGAGACACTTGGGGAATTTAGTTGTCCCCGAAGCTCCGGAATGTGCTAGTAGGCAAACTAATGGGCCACTTGCAGCCTGAGCTGATCAGGTCATATGGTTCATCGAATCAACCACACATAGATTCTAATAAGGGAGGGAAAGCTGGACGAGGTTGTGTACTTCTTCCTGGGTATCTATGGGCTGAAAATCCCACGCTATCCAAATTCCTGGGACTTTGTAGTTTTTTTCTTCTCTTCTCCCTTTCAGCCACATTAGTATCCTCAATGATGGTTGTTAGGGTTAGGGTGTGTTTATCAGGACCAGAGGTTTGAGCAAAACACCTAACAGACAAGACCCCTGGGATCAAGGTTTGCTCTTGCTCTATCAAAGTCATGTTGAACAGTACCCCTGAGCAACATTTATAACTGGCAAAATAAACAAAATAGGTAGCCACAATCGTTCTTGGGTAGAAAGGGATACCCTGGCGGGAATGGATATCACCATAGAAGCCAATTAAGACTCCACAGAGTATTGATTGAAAGCTTCATATCATTGGAGACAACCGATGCATTCTGCATCGCATCCCCTTTCCAAATCTTTTTACTCTGTGTGTATGGGTGTTTTGCCTACATTATGTCTGTGCACTATTTGCATGCCTGGTGCCTGTGGAGGGGATCAGACCCCCTGAAACTGGAGTTATGGATGGATGTAAGTTGCCATGTGGATACTGGGAATCGGACCTGGATTTTCTAGAAGAGCGACCAGTGTCCTTATCCATTGAGTCATCTCTTCAGCACCCGCCAACCCTTTCCAAATCTTGTCTCTAATCCATTCGCATTGGTGTGATGGGCCTGGAATCCCAGCAGTCGAGAAACAAAGGCAGGGAGATCATGGGTTCAAGGTCAACCTCAAATAGTGAGTGGAAGGCCAGCTTGAGCTACAGGAGACGAAAAAGAAAAAGATGTTGCCTGTATCTTGGTAGCAGGGATACTTGGGGCGTGTGTGCTATCACATCCCTTTTTTTGTGTTTGGTGGAGACATAGCTCTGCCTGGTTTATCTGTGTTCCAATGCATTGCCTACGCTACTGGCTTCTGTGTTTAGTTTCGTCTCTTCTTGCTTCTTTTACTTTACACTGCCGAATTGAGTAATCTTAAATAATACAGCAAACATACATTACAAGAGATTACCAGAGAATTAAGAGATTTCAGGAAAAAAAATTGTTTTAGAAATGATGATGGAAGCTATTATACAAAAATTCGTTTAATTTATCTATTTTTGGAAATAGCAAAGGGAAAAACTTTTTTTTTGAAGGTGGTTTGTTTATCTAGGGATTCCCCCCCCCCCCTAAAATAGAGGGCTTTGAGAAAAACACACTTTGTGGAATTAAATGCCGAGTTGGTTTGTGCAAATGGAAATAGGAAACTGGCTAATTGAGTTAATTCTGTTCCCGCCATCAGGAGGATGGGCACTCCAAATACCAGCCCACATGTAAGAAATCAAGTGAGGGCCCGGCAGTGGTGGCGCAGGCCTTTAATCCCAGCCCTTGGGAGGCAGAAGCAGGTGAATCTCAGTGAGTTTGAGGCCAGCCTCATCGATGAAGTGGGTTCCAAGACAGCCAAGATTGTTATACAGAGAAACCCTACCTCAAAAAACCCAAAGAAAGGAAGTGAAGGAGGACACAGGAAGCCAACTGGCTTTCCCAGAATTCCAAGTCCTCGAAGAATATTCTTGCTTGAACTGTTGTCCAGTTCTGTTCCTAGACTGGTGGTTCAATTACCCTAACACCTGCCACAGAAGGCGCTCCACAAGGGGGCGCTGATCTACCTAGCCCAGCTGTTTCATAAAGCATGACTGGCAAGCCACCTGATTTTCTTGAAACCCTGACCTCTTTGAGTTACCCGAGACCGCGCTGTGTTAAATAGAAAAGTAGTTCCCCTTGGGGTGCAAGAGGGTGGTGAGAGCCGGAAGAAGTACACACGTTATGCTGGTGAAAATCTTAGAAATGGATCTCCGGTGTGAGACTCCCCACAGCCTCATCCCAGAACTGATAAACGAATTAAAACTTCAGGCCTAGGAACCTGCATGTAGCTAGCTGGAAAAGGGACTCTTTAAGCATATTGACATTTGATCAACTGATACCAGGAGTTATTTTAAGAATGTTTGCAAGGATAGAGTGACTATGCGTGTGTTTGTGGAGAAGCTAAAGCCCTTTCTTGTAAAGTTGACCCCTTGTGATCAGAAGCACGCATAGATAAAATAGAAGTACAATCAATAATTTTTCCATGGTGTGGGTTGGGGACCGGGTGTGTCTGTGCCTATGTGTTGTGTTCACACAGAGGCTAAAGGACAACTTCCAGTACTCCAGTGTTGTTCCTTACACCCAAGACCCCTTCCGTTATTTTCTTTTCTTTTCTTTTCTTTCTTTCTTTCTTTCTTTCTTTCTTTCTTTCTTTCTTTCTTTCTTTCTTTCTTTCTTTCTTTCTTTCTTTCTTTCCTCTCTATTTCTTCTTACATTCTTTCTTTCTCTCTTCTTCCTTCTTTCATTCATTCTCTTTCTTCTTTCTTTCTCCTCCTCCTCCTCCTCCTCCTCCTCCTCCTCCTCCTCCTCCTCCTCCTCCTCCTCCTCTTCTTCTTCTTCTTCTTCTTCTTCTTCTTCTTCTTCTCTCTCTCTCTCTCTCTCTCTCTCTCTCTCTCTCTCTCTCTCTCTCTCTCGGACCTGGAGTCAGCGGAGTAGGCTAAGCTGGCTGTCCAATGAACCCCAAGTATCTACTTGTTTTTTTTTTTTTGTTGTTGTTATTTTTTGAGACAGGGCTTCTCTGTGTACCCCTGGTTGTCCTGGGACTCACTCAGTCAGCCAGCCTGGCCTTGAACTCAAAGAGCTGTAAGTCTCTGCCTCCCGAATGCTGGGATTAAAGGCGTGTCCTACTACAGTCAGGCTCCAAGTATCTACTTTGTATCTCTAGTGCTGGGATCAAAAGCCTCCATAACCATGCCTGGCTTTTAAACACGAGCTCTGGCATTCAAACTCCTGTTCTCTTGCCTGTAAGATAAGCACTTTACAGACCGAGCCATCTTCCCACCTCCTCCTCTACCCTTCTCCCACCATTCCTTGTTAAGTTTTTGAGACAGGTTCTTGTAGTCCAGGCTTGCCTAAAACTCATAATCCTCCTGCCTCTACCTCTTGCATGTTAGGATTATAAGTCTGTGCTATGATGTTGAGCACCCCTTCTTAAGTGGTTGTCACCTAGTCTGCTGCAGAATGCTGGCATTTCTCCTGTTTGACTGCAATCTGTACCCATCAACCCCCCCCCCACACACACACACTGGCTTTAGTTATTGCTATTTCCACATGTGTGAGATCAACTTTTTTCATTTCTGCATATGAATGATAACGTGGGCAGTTTTAGTTCTATGCCTGGCTTATTTCATTTAGCACTGTCTCTTCCAGGCTCAAGCATGTTGCTCAAATGATGGAATTTGATTTTTAATATTTGAATAATAGTTCATTGTCTCTACACACCATTGTAGGGCCCACCCAGGTACCACCCAGGAACAGATCATTCAAGGGGAAATACCTAACATTCCAACCATCTTAGATAGGACAACCTAAAGTCCCTTAGCTTAGGACACACCCATCCCCTTTTACTAAGACACACCTAGACAAATGTCAGCCAATCAGGACTACTGAACCTCAGAAATCCCCCTCACTCCAACCTCTACCATTATTAAAAAAAAACAAACAAGGCTGGGCGGTGGTGGCGCACGCCTTTAACCCCAGCACTCGGGAGGCAGAGGCAGGCGGATCTCTATGAGTTCGAGACCAGCCTGGTCTACAAGAGCTAGTTCCAGGACAGGCTCCAAAAACCACAGAGAAACCCTGTCTCGAAAAACAAAAAAACAAACAAACAAACAAACTCACCCCAACTGGGCTCATGGCTCTCTGACCTCACCATTATGTTGGATGGACAAAGGGTCCAAGCCTGAGTTTGAATCAAGGCTCTTTGCTTTTGCATATGAGTGTGGATTCCGTGGTGGTTTTGAGGGGACCCCGCAATCTGAGCACAATAACCACCAGATCTTCTTTGTCACTTCTCTTATGGTGGGTACTTAGTTTAATTCCATAGCTTGATGTCTGATAATTTGTAAAAGCCCTAAAATAACATTTCTAAATGGAGATTAGATGAACTCAAATGATGGTTTCAAACAGAGTCTTCTTTCTCATCAGTCTCCACTGTAATGGTCTGTCTGTCCTGTTTCTTTAAGAAACAAGCCCCCCACCTCTCTGCTGAGGCAGGCAGATCTTCCTTCCTCCTTGCTGCTTACAGCCTAAGTCTCTTTCTTTTCCATATCCCTCTGGAAGCCACAGCTTCTGTGTCTTCTCCCCCGCTCCTCTGCTCTTCTCCACTTCTCTCTTCCCCCTCCATAACCCAAACCCACTAAATAAATATCCAACCTCACTCTGCATGGTGTGCTTATCCATCTCAGTCTCTTGCCCGCAACTGCGTGCTGCATGTCTTCCTGCCTGGGACCAGCCGCCTTTGGAGACCTGCTTCCTGGTCTTGAAAGACCTGGATAAATCCAGACCCCCCTAACAGGAAAAAATAAAACCAAAAATCTAAGCAGGAAGAGAAAAATCAGGAATCTAGGATTAGCCACTTGAGTGACTGTGTTTCAGGAACTAGCTGAAGATAAAGTTAGATTGTAATCTTGAGAATAATCTTGAGAAACAGGGAGCTTCTTCCGTCGTGATTATCATTGGTATTTTTGGAATAATGTGTTTCAGGAACTAGCTGATTATGACCTTGAGTGATCTTGAGAGGCAGGGAGTTGTCCCCTTATGATTTTCTGACACCCTCCCTGCCCCTTTCGGATTATTGGGCTGTGGTTTCCTCCTATAAAAATGCCTTCTCCAGGTCACTCAGGGTCTAACTCTTCCCCTCAATGGGTTATGAGTCTTGGCCCCAGCGCATTGGTTCCCGTCCCATCATTAAACCTCGTGTGATTTCAGCAAGGACGGTCTAGGTGTCTTGTGAGTTAGTGGGGGGAGGGGTCGTGTTATCCCGAGACTTGAGTGAGAGTCTCCCCAGCACTGGGGGTCTTTCAGTCTCACTTGCGTCTAGGTAATTTCACCCACCCCATCCCAAGTCCCATTCAAGTTCGGTTCTTGGGCAAGTTGCAGTGTTGTTTGGCTTTTGGAATCAGCATTTGGGAAACAGGACAGTACACTTAGCCTGGCTTTCGAGGAGGGCTGTGGCAGTTCTTAAGTTTTCTTATTCCTAAAAACGATCCCCGGGTGGGCTGACGGAGCCCGCCATGAGACAAGCGGCTACAGTTTTCCACCAGCTGGAGGGCACGTGACGCGCGGGGCAGTGGCGGCGGGTAACAGACACATAAACACAAAAGATAGACATAAAGGTAAAATATTTATTACAAAAAAAAGGAAAGAGAAAGAGAGAGATGGCGGGCGGATGTCAGAGGTAAAAAAGGAGTGGGCGTGGCTAGGGCAGGGACTGAAAGAATAACAAGTTTCCTTAAGAAAAAAAAAAGATATATTTATTTCTATGCATTTGAGTGTTTTGCTTGCATGTATGTGGTATCTCACTTGAATGCTTGGTGCCCATGGAGTACAGATTCCTTGGATGTGAGCTGCCATGTGGGCTGGGAATTGAACCAAGGAATGTAAAAATTAAAAATGCTGTGGATCCTCGGTGGCAGCAGGCAGCAGAAATGCTGCAGGTCCCCAAGCAGTGGCAGTGGGCTATGTGGCAGCAGGCAGCAGGCAGCAGGCCCTGAGAGCAGCCAGTCCCAGGCAGGAATGGCTGCAGGTCCCAGAGTGGTGGCTGGTCCAGGGCAGGGGGAGACACTTGGTGGCAGGCTACAGACAGAGACAGGTTGGCTATTTAATCAGTGGGTTATAAGGAAGGGGAGAAGTGGGGAGAGGCAGAAGCTGCCACTTCCGAGAGGGAGTTGGAAAAGGGAAGGAACTCAGGCTGGAAGCTGAAGATCAGCCTGTCTCAGCAAATGCAGGGAGGAAGTGGGAGTGGCTTGCCTCTTAAAGAAACAGAACAGACCTTTACAGCAACCAGTGGCCTTAACCACTGAACCGTCTGTCCGCCATTTAAGATTCCTTTTTGTGGTGCACCCTTAAATAGCGTGGCAGCCCTGATCGACATCAGATCCCTGGAGAAAGCTCACATTCCTGTTTTGTTTTCGTTAGAGACATTAATAAGAAGGAAGAATCCTTTGATTATATATTTCAAGAAGCTAACTTTCAAATCTGCGCGTGCTAGCTGAAGTGTGTCCTATTTTACAGCCTTAGAGACAGGAAGTGCCTGCAGGCAGGGTTTCCCAAACTTCTTGACTCAGCAGAGTCACCTAGAATACTTTTCAACAGAAATAGAAACCCTCGATTTAGAAGACAAATACACAATGTTACAGGATTGAGCCGTTTGGGGAAGCGGGCATGGGGCGGGGCGGGATGGGGGCGGGGCGCAGGCAAAGGCGTTGTTTAATGAGATTCTTCAGCAGAGTCCTAGGACCTGTCTTGGAGTGGCCATTGCTGTCTGACTAGTCACGACACTGTTTTCCTAAAAAACATTGGCTGCTTTCCTCCCTGGGAACAAACTGGTTTGCCTGGGACTGGGCTTGGGAGGTGGACTTTTTCAGACAATGGTCTCTACTTACGTGATCTTCCAATTTAGTCTTGGTGAAGTGCAGAAGGAGCTGGGACAGGAGCAGAGTCCTTAGAGCTTTGCACTGCTTTGCGGGAAGCTCTGGGTTACGTTCCTAGAATCCCACAAACCAGCCTCGTAGGTGGTGCCTGCCCTTCAACTCTCGGTTCTGGAGGTGAAGGCAAGCGGATCAGAAGTTTGGTCAGGGTGTGGTGGCCATGCTTTTAATCCCAGCACTTGGTAAGCAGGAGCTGGTGAATCTCTGAGTTCCCAGCCTGCCTGTTCTGAGATTCAGGTTCATCCTTGGTTGTACAAGGGATGTACGCAGAAAAAAAAGAAGACTGAAGAGCAATTTGGGGGATGAGGTGGGAGAGGGGTCCTGCAAACACTGAGCAGTCCCATCTGTAGGTAGACATAGAGTAATAGAAATATTTGGTTGTCACAAGTGTCTTGGGATTTCTTAGTATGACCAAAGGGAACTCTTCTGTTTTTGACTTGGCCAGCTAGTCGTGTCTGTGCATGTACCTGGCATGCATGTCTGCATACCAGAACTGGGTGATGGTGAAACAAAGGGAAGGTCCCCTGAGCATCTCTTTCACTGGCTCTTCTTCACCCCGTTTGGTCAGCCCCTACAGTTTCATCTCTACTTGTTGGTAAATAGCCTTTCAGAGTTTGTTTGGAACTTTTCTTCTGCCCTCTGATGTTGACTGACCTTGGCGAAGGCACCAGGGAGCCAGGAGTGTCTCCTGCAGCTCTCTGTCCAAGCCATTTGGCAGGTGGCAGCTCTGGGCACCATTCCCATGAACACTCATTTGATAACTTTGTCTCAGTGAGTCTGTGTTACCTTCTGGGCAGTCAGAAGAGCACACTGACCTTCTCCTATGTGATGGAAGGTAGTGACAGAAAGAATACTTGGGCATACCCTGGAAAGTTTATATTCTAGGGACATTCTTGTCTTCTTGTCATCCCCCCCCCCCCGCTGCCTTTTTGGTTTGTTTTAATTGAAAATGTATTTTCCCCCCATACATTATAGTCTGATCATGGTTTCCTATCCTTTATCTCCTCCCAGATCCTCCCCACCCTCTAACGCCACGCCTTCTTCCTCTCTTTAGAACACAAGCAGGCAAATAAAATACAAACCAGAACAGAACAAAGCAAACAAAAAACAGAGAATAAAACAAAATAAAATAAAGAAAGGGTATGAGTAGCACATATACAGTCATACAAAGAAAGCCCCCCCAAACCACAAACTCAGAAACCACACTGTATAAGAAAAAGACCAGTAAGGTCAAAAACAAATGTCCAGACAGCTCTCTGAGACAACAACCACACAAACAACAACTTCCCCAAATTCCATAGAGTTCATCTGGAGTTGGCTCTCTAGGGCTAGACATGGGGCCTGCCATTGAGAGTGGTTTAAATACCCAATGAGACTCCATTGGTAAAAACTAATTTTTCCTTTCTGAGTTTTGTCAGTTGGAGATAGTTTCTTGGTTAGACTTAGAAATTCATGTCCACATCACCTCTCAGGGCTGGGATTCTTTCTGGCTTGGATCTATGGAGACTACCATGTATGATGTCACCATTGCATGAGTTCATAGATACATCAGTTTTTCCTTTGTTTGGAAAGGCACTGTGTCTTCCATTTCTGACTCTTATTTTTCAAAATATTTATTTATTTATTTATTTATTTATTTATTTATTTATTTATTATGTATACAATATTCTGTCTGTGTGTATGCCTGCAGGCCAGAAGAGGGCACCAGACCCTATTACAGATGGTTGTGAGCCACCATGTGGTTGCTGGGAATTGAACTCAGGACCTTTGGAAGAGCAGGCAATGCTCTTAACCTCTGAGCCATCTCTCCAGCCCTCTCCTCTGACTCTTACACTCTTTCTGCCTCCTTTTCTGTGTGGCTCCCTGACCTCTGAGGTGAAGGATTTGGTGGAGACATCCTATTTAGGATTGGGTTTCAAAGGTCTCTTATTCTCTCCACACTGTCCAATGAGGGTAATTGTTTCTGTCTGCTGTAGGAGGAAGCTTCTTTGATGATTGCTGAGCAACTTACTGATCTATGGGTATAGCAGAAGGTTATTAGGAGCCATTTTATCGCTATATTTCTTTAGCACAACAATAGTATTTGGGTTTCCCCTAGGTTCATCCCAGATTCTTGGCTATGTGAGCAGTGTCAGACATGGGTTCCATCTCATGGAGCAAACCTTAAATCCAATCAGATAGTGGTTAGTTGCTCCCATAACCTCTGTGCCACTGTTGCACCAGTATATTGTGGAGGCAGGTCACCATCATAGACTGAAGGGTTTAAATCTGGGTTGGTATTCACCTTTATTCTTAAGTATCTTGCAGAGTATATTTCAGTACCATGAACACTATTCCGTAGGCATGAAGGATCTAGCCAGGCACCAGATTGACTTCTCTGTGTTCAGTGAGTTATGTCGGTATTATTTTCAGCAGTAAGGACTTACCCTCAGTTTCTTGAGAGCACCCAATATACTTGGAAATAAACTGAGTTGTTTGGGGGTTTCCATGGGGCCCCTTTGGCCAACAACTCAATAAGATGCAATTGATTGTTGATATTGGAGGCTTCATTTGGTGGCAAGAGATGTCTAGGTGGGGCTCTGTCTCCCTGTTATTTGGTGATTCCATTTAGATGTCTTTCATTTTTGTGCTTTTTCATATATTCTTATAAGAAGCTTCTATTATGGTAGGTTTCTGTATTGACTCCTTAGATGGTCCTTAGTTTTAACCATCCCTCCTGTATTCTCTTCCCTACCCCCCTCTTCGCTTTCTTTTGCCATTTAATCCCCCCATTCCAGTCTTACCTCCTCCCATGTGTCTCCGTGACTATGTATTCTATTCCCCTTCCTCAGGAAATCCTTCCTTTCCCTCAATACTCTATATGGTTATATGGATTGTGGCCTATCAGAGGCTTAAAAAATATAACACCCACATATAAGAGAATATACCCCATACTTGCCTTTTAGAGTTTAGGTTGCTTCACTCAGTATGATTTTTTTTTCTAATTCCATTTACCTGCAAATTCCATGATTTTATGTTTTTAATAAATATTCCATTGTGTAAATGTGCTACATTTAAATTAATCATTCATCTGTTAATGGGTATCTAGACTGTTTCCCATTTCTAGCAATTATGAGTAGCAATGCACCCACCCAGATGAGCCTGTATCTATGTAGTGGGGTGCAGGGTAATTTGGGTAAATGCCCAAGAGTGGTCTAGTTGGATCTTGAGGTAGATTTATTCTCAGCCTCCAAGGAACCGCCACACTATTTCCATAGTGGCTGCACTCCCAGCAGCAATGGATGAGTGTTCCCCTTGTTCTACATCCTCATCAGCATCTAGAGTCATTCTGACTCCACCTTTCTGGTGTGGATGCCCTAGACTTCCATGTCCTTATTTTTGAAAGGGAGTCTAACACCTGTGTTCCAGGATTCTGAAAAGTGCATATGACAAAGGGACAGAAATCCCTGAAAATGTTGTCTAACTGTTGAAAACACCACAATTTTAATTGTTCTTCTTATTGCCAGATTAATCAATATCTTGATGTATTTTTCACTTTCCCCCATCCCCACCCAAGACAGACAGGGTTTCTCTGTGTAACAGACAACTCTGGCTGTCCTGGAACTCAGCACCCATCCCCCCTTTTGATACAGGGTCTCAATGTGGAGCCCTTGATGGGTTGTGACTTGTTAAGCAGACCAGCAGACTGGCTTCAAACTTGTGTTAATCCTCCTGCCTCTGTCTTTCAAGTACTGGAATTACAAGCATTCTCAAACATACCTGGTTTTTTAGTCTCTTGTGACATGTGGGTATAGCATACAGTTGGTGGCCTGTTAAAGCAGCGATGATTCTGCTAAGGCAAGATCTAGTCAGGGTGGGATGGTTGTTGATAGCCTTCAGAGTACCAAAGACGAGGCCCATCTCCAGTTGGTATTGTCTTCAGTGGGATAGGAAATGTCCACAGTGAGCATTTTCAAACCAGTACCTGGAATTGGGTACCGTTCGGCCGTATGTATTTTCGGATGGTACTATTTAGATCTGTGAAAGTCAGTTTTCATATTTGATATGGCTGCTTTACAGATGAATGTCTTTCTTCCACTTGTCTGATGAGGGTACAAAACAGCCCAGGGTGATTGCCGATTTATGCTACCTTCCCCACGAAATTCTGTCCTTGAACTTTAATGCTTGAGTCCTGCCCCCCGCCCCCAGCAGGCTTCTCTTTCTGCCCATGGTGGGGGCGACCCCAATAGAAATTCTTCTCCAGGCTCAAGATGCTTTGTGACCCAGCCCTTGTTCATTCAGCAAGCAGCCATAAAATGTTTAGGGAACCCTGTGGCAGACAGAGGCAATGGGTAATTGGTTGAGGCACAAATCCATCTTCATGCAGTGATGTTGTTATGCTTACCTGGAAAACTCAAGTGTCCCTGAGGCCTGTGTGCTGGCTCATGGCAGTTTTGTCTAGAACACGCCTGCCTGAGTTATCCATGTTGACATCGTTGGTCCCAGAGTTGGCAAGTCAGTCTTTATTAAACTCCACATTATTTCAGCAATATTTGCACCATTCGATCAACTCTGCCTTTGCCTCTCTTCACTCTGGGCTGTGTGAGCAACAGTCTCTGGAGCAGTCGGAAAGCTTGCATGCAATGACTGATGGTGGCCAGGATTTGCCCAGCGTGCACGAGTGCCTTGCCATTTCCCAGCAGACACACAGCACACACACACACACACACACACATGAATGCACACCACACGTACCTTCAGGAGTGGACGTTGGTGTATTTGGGGACTGGTATATATTTTGGGACTGTTTACTGAGTCTGATGAGCAGATAGCAGTTTTACTTGTGGGAATGGATTTTATTGGATTTTATTGGTATGTTATCCTGCAGATGTCCAATCAGTTGCTAACATGGTTTGAATACAGTTTGACCACAGGGTTTAGAAGCAGAGCTTTTGGGGTGTTAAACCAGGCTAAGATAAGATCATCAGTCTCCATGACTGAAAAAATAATTATTTTTTTTTTTCCGAGACAGGGTTTCTCTGTAGCTTTCGAGACTGCCCTGGAACTAGCTCTTGTAGACCAGGCTGGTCTTGAATTCAGAGAGATCTTCCTGCCTCTGCCTCCCAAGTGCTGGGATTAAAGGAGTGCGCCACCACTGCCTGGCGAAAAAATGATTTTTGAATGAGAGAGAGAGAGAGAGAGAGAGAGAGAGAGAGAGAGAGAGACAGAGAGAGAGAGAGGACATGTACACACATGTGCTCCTTGTCCGTTACCATGTGGTGGCCTGTGCCACATTGGCTCTCTGCCAAGCAAGAAAGCCGTCGCTAGATATGGCCTCTCAACCCTGCACCAAAACCGCGAGCCAAAAATAAATTTTAAATTTGTTAAATTTTATGAATTATTAATCTCTCTGTGTGGGCATGCCTGCACATATGGCAGTGCACATGAAACCAGAGAAAACCTTGTAAAGTCCGTGCTCTCCCGCCTTTGACTATACTAATTTGGCATCAGGTGCTTTTCTGTGCTGAGTGGTCTCCCCCACATTTTCTTTATGACTTACTGCTCTGTCAGAATACGTTTACAGGACCAAAACCCAGACTATTACATATGTGACCAACGGTATATTAACAAGGGTATATTTTTCAGACTGTTTCTTGGAAGATTGATATTGGTGTGTGGTGGTAAGGGTGACTGTCTATGAGAAGAGGAATAGTTACACGTATGTAGACATATGGTACATGCGTTCTACCTGTGCAAGAATGAGGGACTGTTTATCTCCTAACAGGAACTAGCATTATCATATGTAAATAAGGGGAAAGAGAAGCAATCACATTTTATAAAATCTAATACAGTTCACTTAAATGAATAAATACAAAGAAAAATAGAATATTTGGGAGGAATTAGATGAGGCAGAAGTGGCTTTTACATCCATAGTTTTCTATTTTTTTTTGTTATGTGTAGATATTTTGCATGGTCTGAGAAATGCCGCTAAAACCGCTTTACAATTCTAGGTCCTCTTATCCATTTAAAATACTCTATAAAATGTTGGTTTCCTCACTCTTTCTGTGAAACACATTTATCGCGTTAAACGTCACCCATGTGTCCCAACACGGGTTTGTTTTCTCGCTGCTGTGGAGACTAGCGAGTTGTTCAGGAGTAGGCGGCATTGTCACCAAAAAAAAGCCTCCCGACAGGCTCAATGCAAGTTCTTCGAAAACTCAGTCCCAGCGTCCTCTGCAGACAGAATTTCCCTATGGTCAATCCCAATGTCCCCAGGGATGTTAAAAGCATAACTTTACCATTTCTGACAGTATATCTAGGTTTTTTTTTTTTTAATTTTTAAAGCATCGTTGATACTCTAATACAGAGCCAAGTTAGAGGACTCCTGCAGGGCACAGCTTGGCAATTTTCTTTTCTTTCTTGGAATCAACTGCGCAGTGGGACAAGTCATTCCCTTGAGAGCGGGAGTTCCTGCTCTCTGGCTGAGCAAAGGGAATCTTCTCAGGGCTGCCAGCAGCCGGCACCCTGTTGCCTCGCAGCGCGAAGGACAAGGGAGGACCGTTAGTCTTTCCCAGGAGTCTTGAGAGTGGAAAATAATGGCTTCTGGAAGGTCGCAGCCAATAGGAGGGCTGAGACCTAATTGGAGGGGGTGGGGCAGCTTGGAAGAGACCCTTCCCCGCAGTTTAGAAACCTGGGGTTGCATCAGGAAGTTTAGTGGGGTCTGGATGTGGGAGTAGGTGGGATGGGGCGAAGTGAGGATGCGGGTGAAGGTGGGGTGTGGTGTGGGTGGGATGGGGGATGGGGACCCTTGGTGAAACAATGCCCCTTAATACTTAACTTTGTCAAAACCTTGCTGTGGTTCCTCAGCCTAGGCAGGAAGCCTGGTTTGTCTTGAACGGAGAAACCTTTTCTGCTGCCCACTGGTCGCTCCATCCTTGGCCTGGCAGCAACTGAACTGTCTCTCAGGATTTCCTGTCTGCCTCCCGAGGTGAGCTGAGTCCACTTCTCTCTACCCACACTTTTTTTGATTTTGTTTTGTTTTTCCAAACAAGGTTTCTCTGTGTAGCCCCTGGCTGTCCTGGAGCTCACTCAGTAGTCTGGCTGGCCTTGAAATCTGAGACCCACCTGCCTCTCCCTCTTCTGTAGTGCTGGGATTAAAGGCTTGTGCTACCACCGCCCGGTTTAGCCCACAGTCTTCTAATACAAAAACTGCTTTTCTGTAGAAAACTGGTTTATTTGCTGACTCCACCCTCATCTCCCCTTGCCCTTTCTCTAGGGGCTCCCTGGAGCCTTTAAGTTTAAAGGTAAGAGATCAGTATAGGTCCAGGACTACCCAAGATCAAATTCTCATCACAAAGGAGATTACTTTGCAGGGAAGAGACAAATTTCAGAGATAGAGGACAAGGGAGAGGGGAAGGGAACAAGAGAAAGGGGGATTTTTTTTTTTTGTCCCTGGCGGGAGGAACAAAAAACTGCCTCTGGGCAGATGTGGCCATAGGCAAACGGTAGTTTACAAAGATAAAGGGGGACCTCCCCCCACCCTAGGTGAGGTGATTAATTAATTTTATTTCGGCATGTTGATTAGGTGAGCCAAAGGTTTTTATTTTGTTGTCCTGGTTGGGCTTCAGTACTTTGATAACTGGACCCTGGTATTCTGCTTTAGGAGGAAGAAGTGGCCAAATAAGGGGATAGACCTTGGTGGTTGGATTTAGGAATGTAATCTAATGGTTTTCAGCAAGGCAGAGGATATGGGGGAGAAGGGCAAGGCCTGCCAGAAGCCTTGTTTGCCAAGCCTGGGCTGGCTAGAGTCCCTTCAGCTTCCAGCTGTGTCTCTGAGCTCCCTTGCCCTGCCAGATTGACGGTCTCATGCCCTTTGACCCCAGAGTCGGCAGCAGAGCAAGGCTTCTCCAACCTTTGCCCCAGGCTAGGGCCTGGTAGCCCTCCACTTCTGCCTTTTTACTTAGTAAAACTTCTACGTATTTGTCTGTCTTTCTGTAAACTGTCTCTCAACAATAGCCTAGAAATTAACTGTTCGGACAGTTGAATGGCTGGGGACGAAGAGGGAAGGATGTTTCATTAACTTTGCCTTCCTTTTGAATTTTATATACATTTATCTGCTCCGAAGAATATAATTAAATTTTAGAAACAACAACAAATCCGAGCTGCAGGAAAATTCTATTCTTTACTATTCTCAGATTAACATTTGATAGGCAGATTTCCAAATCTGCCTCTTTTAAAAAACTCTTTAATTTCACAAGGAATATGTAAATTTCCCCAATTGTAAATGCCAATGCAAATGAGCCTTCCTGCCATGAGGCTTTTCTGACATAATATTCACGCAATTTCCATTCTGGCCTTCAATGTGTTTTAAGTTGGGCATATTAAAACAATTTTTTCTGGAGTGTATTACAAACACGGTGGGGGGGCAGTTGTTTACAGAATGTGGACTTGGGATGCTTTTGAGTGTCTATTGCTGCGTTTTTGCTGAAAAGGGCAATTAGGGTGGCCAACTGTCATGGTTTCCTGAGAACCGGGAGGAGATGTTGGAATTTTCTGTGCTGAACCTGGAGAAATCCTAGGAGAAAGGGGATAAGCTGGTCACCTTGAACCTTGAACCAGTCAGAATAAGACACCAACTAAGCAGAAGGGTCAGCCCACACTGGTTCTCATCAGCACTCCAATTACCAAGCCTCGTTTGTATCTTTTTCCTCAGTTTCACAGAAGTATTGTTCACCCAAACTATGCTATTTCAAAAAAAAAGATCTTAAATTGTACTTTAGACTTCATAAGGACATAAGTGTCGTACAGAGAGAATTTCCATGACATTTGATGCTATTATGTTCTTAACTGAAGCCGAGAGATTTATCACCTTTAGTGGCACATGCAAAGTAAATCTTGTTTTTAACTTTAGACTCCCCTCAAAAGAAAAAACAAAACAACAACAACAAAAAACCCCACAAAAAACAACCATTCTGACATCTTTCATTTCCTGTGAAATAGCCCAAGGTTTACTGGAATCGCTGGATGTTGTTGTGTAACTGTGGCTGAATAAGTAATTAAAAAAGTAAATTAGCAGATGAAAATAATGAGTTTCAGAATGGGAGGGGTAGTAGGGCTATAAAAAGTAGTCAAGCTGAGAAAAAAACAGAATACGATTAATTTCAGTGAGAAGTTGGTAGGGCACACTGCATTTCCAGTCTAGATCGGCAGGGCATGCTGGGTAAGCCTTTCCAGACTTCATTAACCAGTAATCTATGCACACAAGAGTAGCTCTGAGCAAATCAATGTGGCGGAGCAAAATAAATAAGGTTTTCAAAATGAATGTCTTTTAACAGTAGTTGGCTAATTAGTTAAAATAACACACCCGAGAGGAGGAAGTCTGTGAAGAAGCTCCCTCCTTCATGGTTTCCTGCCCGTTCACAATTGGAGTCCTTCATTTCAGAACTTACAACTATAAAGAGCACTTTCTCATTTCCTGTGGATCTTTTTAAAAAAGATGAAAGCTACGGACTGGAGGTTTTGTGTACAGATGGGTCAGTCACGTCGCACTGAGCACTGTGGCGGAGGATGACCTTGTGTCTCTTGCTTTCACCTCTGAGGGCTGGAATGGTAGGCTTGCACCAAAGTGCCCGGTTTAGACAGTTCCGGGGTGCCAAGCCAGGGTTTTGTTCAAGCTAGGTAGGCACTCTACCCACCGAATTGAATTCCCAGCTTCAACAGTGAGCATTTTAAAGGGTTTACCCTAGCCATTCCACTGGCTTTCGGAGGGGCTTTTCACGTAACAATCTTTCTGAAGTCTAAATCATCTGAACCATCTGTGAAGTTCTACGTTTTTGTATCCATGTCTGTTTTTATGTGACCATAGTCCTCAATGTATTTTAAATTCTCAAGAAATACTTGTTAGCAGTCAGACACCTGCGCCGGCCTGCCCTTGGGGATCTGGCAGATCACATACATGCTCAGTTGGTACTCTGGTCTGCCCACGGTTCTGACTACTTGGTCTCTGTGTATCTGCTATGCCCCCTTTAAGCCACAAGCTCCGCCCACCTCTTCCTTTCTTCTGCTCCTTTCCTCCCTCCTCTCCCCCACTTTCCATTCCCTTCTCCCAGTAAAATACCCTCCTCTGAGCCCTGTCGCATGATGATGGCCTCTCTCTCTCTCTCTTTCCCCATTTTTAAAATTATAACAGTACTCAAATGTTTGGTATAATGAAAATTTCGGGAATGAACACCCCAATGTGTCCAGTGTCAACTCTTATCTGACACCGCTTCATCTGCCCCCTCCCCCTTTCCTTCATTCTTCCCCATGGCTTGGTGGGGCTGTGTGCTTTTTGCTCTCAAAGAGCTAAGAACCCAGCTCTGCAGTCATGCCAAAAGACACTTCTGCCTTCCCCATTGTGGACAGAGATAAACACAGCCTCCAGATGTAGTCAGATAAATCTGCACACAGAGTGTCTCTGATTATTGGGAAGAATGGAGTGAATTTGCATAAAGGCTGCAAACAGTTTTTAAAGACTAAAGAAATGTAGATCCCGGCCATTTCCTCCCCCAGTCTCAGTATGTTTCTAATGGTGAAAGTGGGTACTTTCAGTATTCGTGAAGACTGAGCAGGGGCTGAAGTCAGAAAAAAAAAAAAACAGGAAGAGTGAGCTACCTACCTACCTACCTACCTACCTACCTATGGACTATCCATCGATCCATCTGTCCATCGATCCATCTGTCCATCGATCCATCTGTCCATCTATCCATCCATCCGTCCGTCTGTCCGTCCATCCATCCGTCCATCCATCCACACACCTACCTACCTTTTTCTCACCATCCTTTCTTCTCTCCTTCTTCCCTCCCTCCCTTCCTCCCTTTCTTACCTTTCAGTTTAGGATAGAGATAACTTTCTGTCGTCAGGGTCATTACAACCCACAGGGCTGAGATTAGGGTGGGTTTTTTTTGTTGTTATTGTTGTTGTTTGTTTTTATTTTTTTCTGACAGAATTTAACCAGGTTAAATTAGTTTCTATTAGGAAGAATGGGTCACCCTTCAGATTATAATTTGTAACCCTGTCATTGGAGTCAAATTTATGTAGCATAAAGTTAACCACTTGTTTACTCATATATTTGAGGTACAGAGAGCTTTGAATTTGATCTGTAATGGAGACTGGCCTGGTCCCCTGTCTCTACTTTCTGAGTGTTGAGATTACAGTCATGCACCACCATGTCCATCTTAGAAAAGAATGATTTTTTTCTAAAGATTTATTGTCATTATTTATTTATATGTGTGTGTGTCAGGGACCAGCCTCAATAAAAATACCACTTTTCGGGATAGGGGCATGGGGATTTAAATATATGAGTAAAGAATATGGAGACGTGTTTAAACTAATAAAACAGAAACCATCCAATAGTACTGGGAGCAAGTGAATACTGAAATCACACTCATTTAATTTCCAATTGCTTAAAATATCCTAACCCTTGGAAGGCAGAGGCAGGCAGATCTCTGTGAGTTCGAGACCAGCCTGGTCTACAAGAGCTAGTTCCAGGACAGGCACCAAAGCTACAGAGAAACCCTGTCTCAAAAAACCAAAAAAAAAAAAAAAAAAAAAAAAAAGGAAATGAACAGACCAGTTGAAGGTTCTGGGCTACATCCATAGTTAAACATTGTGTTGCAAGTCACACTCACACCACAGACCAGAACATTCTGTAGGCAAACCACTCCCTGGGTAGATTCCAGTGTTTTCTCTTTAAAGGAACTGGAACCTTAGTTGGATCCTTAGACTTTTGTTTGAGGTAGAAACACATCTACTTCTCTATTTGTGAAATACAAGGTCTGGCTATTAGCCACACCTGCTGACAATAACCTTGAGCGAGCAGAACTCTCTGATCTAAATCTAGGTAGGAACCTTTGTTTGAGGTAGAAACACAATAACCTTGAAAGAATAGAGGTAAGTTCCAACTCTCTGACCTTTGGTCAAGGTGGAAAGAGGCTCATATTTTTGGGTCTCCATGTGTGTGTTGTATGTGCTTGTGCACACACATGCGCATGCACCATGGAGACCAGAAGACTGACTGGAGTTGTGTTTACAAGCAGGTTTGAGCTGCCTAAGGTAAGTCCCAGGAAGTGAAACACGGTCCTCTGTAAGAATAGAAAGTGTTCTTCACCACCGAACCATTATTTTTTTTTGTCCCAAATAACTGCTTCCTATTTTACCATACCCAATCCCTGCAACCACTAATCCATTTTCTGTCTCCAAGAATTGGCCTCCTCTGAATATTTCAATAAATGACACCAACCCTTTTGTGTCTGGCTTCTTTCATTTAGAACAATGTTTTCAAGATGTATCTGTGGTAGCTATGGATCTGTTGGTTCTTCACTCCCATTATTGACTGGATGGTATTCCATAGTCCATCAGTCATTCATTGTTGGCATTCCAATTGTATTTTAATAAATAAAGACTGCCTGAAGATCTGAGAGTAAAACAGTCCTACTGATCAGCCTTACAGACCAGGTTATGGTAACACACACCTTTAATCCCAATAGCCACACTAGTTGCTATAGAAACTAGGTGGTATATGCCTTTAACCCCAACCCTAAAGAGGAATATAAAATGGAGGGGGGGATGTAATAGTAAAAATAAAACAATGCCATTTCCTGAGGGGCCTGTAGGCCATGAGGGGCAGTAGGTCCCAGGCAGGGAGCCACGCTGCGGGTGAGAGACCTCAGTAAGTCAACTGGTTCCAAAAAAGCTGCAGCGAGTGAGAGACAGAGACGGATAGGCATGCCATGCAGAGTGAGGTTGAATATTTATTCACTGGGTTATTGAAGGGAAGGGGAAAGAGGAAAGAGAGGGAGAAGGGGGACAAGGAGAGAGAGAGAGCGCAGGTGGGGTGGGGAGAGGAGAGAGAAATGGAAAGGAAGGCTTGCAGGCTGGAAGTTGAAGAAGGAAGATCCTTTTGCTTCGGCAGAGGGGAAGGGAGTGGGAAGGGCTTGTCTCTTAAAGGGACAGGACAGACTATTACAGAGAGATAGCTCTCAGACTCAGTCTCGTTCTGAGGTTCCTGGAGGCAGTATTGCCATTTTAGGCTGAGGTCGAGGTAAGAGCTAGTGGCTGGCTGTTTTGCTTTTCAGATCTTCAGGTTGAACGCCAATTTCAGACCCTGAGTTTTTATTAATTGTGCTTCAGTTCATCTCCTGATGAACACTTGGACTGTTTTCACCTTTGACTGTCATGAATAATGGTACTCAGTTATTTTTCTAAATATCAGTTTTCAGCTCTTTTGAGCAAATATCTGGC
The DNA here is from genome assembly GCF_037038515.1 of Microtus pennsylvanicus. Classification (NCBI taxonomy): domain Eukaryota; kingdom Metazoa; phylum Chordata; class Mammalia; order Rodentia; family Cricetidae; genus Microtus; species Microtus pennsylvanicus. Next base: position 65,460,354 of record NC_134588.1, on the reverse strand, counting down.
ATACACCTGTGATGTAGGAAGGTCATTGGTTAATTAATAAAGAAACTGCTTGGCCCTGATAGGTTAGAACATAGGTGGGTGGAGTAAACAGAACAGAATGCTGGGAGGAAGAGGAAGTGAGCTCATACGCCTTAGCTCTGCTTTCTGGGGCAGATGCGATGAAGCTCCGACCCAGGATGGACATAGGCTAGAATCTTCCCGGTAAGCGCACCTGAATGTAACACACATTAATAGAAATGGGCCAGGCAGTGTTTAAATAAATACAGTTTGTGTGTTGTTATTTCGGGGTATAAGCTAGCCAGTCGGCCGGGAGCCGGGCTGTGGGAAGAGGCCTGCAGCTCCCTCAACACACCTGAGTATTGTATTAGTTCTGTGTTTACTTCATTTAGTTTTTGAGACAGAGTTTCTCTATGTAGTCATGGCTGTCTGGAGCTTACTGTCTAGACCAGTCTTGCCTCAGACTCACAGAGATCCACATGCCTCTGCCTCCAGAAAGATGTGATCAAAGATGTGGGCCATCACATCCAGCTTGTCTTTAAGTTTTTGAAGGAATACCAAACTTGTTTTCATGGCAGCTATGCCATTTAACTTTCCTATCAGTAATGAATGGGGATTCCAATTTCCCCAAATCTTTCTGAACAGTTATTTTTCTTTTGGGGGATTTTATGGCCAACCTCGTGTGTATACCCCTGAACTAGAGTTACCAGCCATTGTCAGTTCCTCAGTGTGAAACTGAACTCGGGGTTTAGCTGTTGAGCCAGCCCACATCTTCACATCTTTTGAGATAGGGTCTCATAATCCCAGCTGACTTTAACTAGCTGTGTAGCTGAGAGTGGTTTTGATCATCAGATCCCCCTGCTTCCACCCCTCAAATGCTGGCATTGCTGTTATGCAGTGATGAGGACCGAACTGAACCCAGAGCTCCCTGTGTGCTGGGCAGATGCTCCGCCAACCGAGCAACATTCCTGGCCCTACCTTTGCTTTTTTGTTTGTTTTTGTGTGTTTTATTCCTTGTGAAGTTATGTTGGTGCCTACTGTTGGAAAGACTGTCATTTCTTCATTCAAATGTCTGTAGAGAAACAGGTTTTTGTCTGGACCTTGAATTCAGTTCCACTGAAATATCTGTCTGTCTTTATGGCCGTTTCACACCCCTTTTTGATTTGAATGGTTTTATTTTTTTTAATTTATTATTATTATTGTTATTATTATTATTATTTTGGTTTTTCGAGACAGGGTTTCTCTGTGGTTTTGGAGCTTGTCCTGGAACTAGCTCTTGTAGACCAGGCTGGTCTCGAACTCACAGAGATCCGCCTGCCTCTGCCTCCCGAGTGCTGGGATTAAAGGCATGCGCCATCACCGCCGGGCTTGGATGGTTTTATAACAAGGGTTGAGATCAGCAAATGTGAGCTTTTCAGCTTCTGCTTTGCCAAGATCGTTTGGGTGACTTGGGGTCTTTTTTAATTCCTGAGGAATTTTAAAGAACCCCCATTTCTTCAAATCCAACCAACACAAACAAACAAACCAAGGTTTAGAATGCTGATCGAGTTTGCACTGAATCTATAACTTGCTTCAGGAAATGACATTAATTAGTTTTGATTCTAACACAACAACCTTATACTAACATTGCCCATAAATATTTAGTTCCTCACCCGCTCTTTGAACCGTCTTTGACGTATTACTGGCTTCCTCATTGATGAGCTGAAACAGCTGACACGCATGCTTTACATTTGCATAAGAATCCAGATTTCATCTTTTAGAAAGTGGGATATTTTAACAACAAGGTCACAAGTTATTTCAGGGAAACGATTTTCTACTTCGTGAAGATTGCCGGGGGAGCTTTCAATAATGTTGTTGCTCGGACGGTATCTCCAGAGATTCTGATGTCATTGGTTTGGGGCGTGGTCCTGATTTTTTTTTTTTGTTCCCTGGTGATCATATCTGGGGTTGAGAATTGTAGTCTCCTGAGGAGAGCTGTAGTGACACTGTTGATTCTCATTGTAAAAGTTGCTGCAAGGAGATATCAGAGAAGAAACAGAACCGTGGGCACCAGGTCTCTTGTTAGTGGTCAGGCTGTCCTTAGATGAAAGAAATAATTGGGAGGTGGAATTTTAGTTTTACTCTCATCCTATCCCTCAGTGGCTTCTGTGAGTGTGTGTGTGTGTGTGTGAGCGTGCATGTGTATATATGGTTTATGTATGCAAACACAATCATGTGCATGCATGTGTGTGTGGTGTGTAAAGGCCAAAGATCAATATTGAATGTCTTCCGCAATCACTCTCTACCTTATTAATTAAATTAAAAAATATGCTATTTGTTTATTTATTTAACTTGGGAGTATACACATGCTATGGTAGAGGTGTGGAGGTCTTAGGACAACTTGTGAGAGTCGGTTCTCTTTTTCCACCATGTGGGTTGAAGGGGTGGGACTCAGGTCAGCAGGTTTGGTGGCAACCACCTTTACAAGTTCATCTATCTTACAGGTCCCTCCGCCTTGTTTGTTTGTTTGTTTATTTATTTATTGAGGCAAAGTTTCTCACTGAACCTTGAACTTGTCAAGTGGACTAGAGTGACTGGCCAGCAAGTCCCAGGAGTTCACTTCTTTCTACTCCCTGCCACTGTTATGACAGTCATGTGCCCTCATACTTGGTTTTCCAATGGGAGCTTGGCATCCTAATCCAGCTCTTTGGGCTTGTGTGGAAAGCACCTTAATGACCAAGCCATCTTCCTGATGACCACTTGTGGTGGTTTGAATACAAATGGTCTTCTCAGACTCATAGATTTGAATGCTTGGTCACTAGGGAGTGGCACTATTTGAAAGGATTGGAAGGAGTTGAAGGGTGTGGTCTTGTTGGAGGATGTGTGTCACTGGAGGTGGGCTTTGAGATTCCAAAAGCTCAAGCTAGGCCCAGAGTCTTTCTAGGATCAGGATGTAGCCCTTAACTGCTCTCCAGCACCATGCCTGCCATAGTTGTCACCATGCTCCCTGCCATGATGACAATGGGCTCTGAACCTCTGAAACTATAAGCAAACCCCTAATTAATTACTTCCTTTTTATAGGCCTGTCTTAGGTCATGGTGTTGCTTTACAACAATAGGACAGTGACTAAGACACTTCTTTCCAGTAAAGGAAAACTAAACTTCCATCCTTGTTCTATGCCACCAAAGGGATAATAGCCCACTGTCTCTAAACATTGACAAAAAAGATGGGGTCTGGAGCCACAGCCTATTGTGAGCTGCCTTATGTGGGTACCGGGGCCCGAACTTTGAAGCTCCAGAAGGGCAGGGTGCACTATTAATCTCAGAGCCATCTCTCTAGCCCCACGAGAGCTTATTTCTAAGAGGACATTTTGTGGAAGCATTGGGAATAGATTCTGGAGCCAAAGTGCCAGGGATTAAAGCTCAGCTCTGCTACCTGCTAGATGTGAGATGCAGGCAAAGTTACCCAGTACACTAGTTTCCCAAAACTAGGGAGAAATGAAAGTATTTACTTCATAGACTTATTGTGAGTTAATACATAAAGGCACTTAAAATAGGGCCTGGCTTAGGATGAGTCTCAATCCATGTTAGCTGTTTTATGATTATATTATTATTATTATTACCTGGGGATTGAAGCTTCTAGCTAGAGCAAAACTTAGGTTTGGATGTCTGCAGTGCCTTGAGAATTCATAAGGAATCCCTCATTACCATGCGTCAAGATTTTAATCTATCCCAATATTTGAAAATTTATCCTTATTTTAGTATGTATTTATCCCTTTTAGGATGATTGCTCAAACTTAAAATAGAGTTTTTGTTTAATAATACATGATGGCTATAGAAGAGAATAAATACAACACAAAGCTATAGAAGGTAAAAGAGTAGACACAGTCCTGCTCCTGGTCCCCTTGTCTCTCACTCTCCACCCTGCGTGCAAGCTGACACCCTTCTGAAGTCCTTACCTGCGGAGCTGTCTGTCCTTAACAATTTCATTATCCATTCACATCGGCCTGTGAAGTTGTCTGCTTGAAAACAAAACAACGAAACAAAACATTTGGCCCAGTGTGGTGGCACAGGCCTTTAATCCCAGCACTCCAGAAGGCAAGCCAGATGGATCTCTGAGTTCAAGCCTGGGCTATATGGCAAGTTCCAGGACAGGCAGGGATACATAGAGAGACCCTGTAACAAAACAAAACAAAATAAAATAAGACAAGACAAGACAAAACAAAACAAAAAACATCCCCAAACAAAAAGCTGGAAACAAACAAACAAACCCCGCAACCTTCCCCAATTACGTATTGTTAATCTGTTCTTTTTTTTTTTTTTTGGTTTTTCGAGATTCGAGACCGGGTTTTTCTGTGGTTTTGGAGCATGTTCTAGAACTAGCTCTTGTAGACCAGGCTGGTCTCAAACTCACAGAGATCCTCCTGCCTCTGCCTCCGGAGTGCTGGGATTAAAGGTGTGCACCACTACCGCCCAGCTTGCTAATCTGTTCTTAGATAATCTTTTTGTGCACTGTGAAGATGTGTCTTTGCCCAGACACCTTCTGATTGCTTTCAAAAGAGCTGAATGGCCAATAGCTAGGCAGGAGAGGATAGGTAGGACATTTGGGGAGAGCTAGGAGCTCTGGGAAGAAGAGAGATAAGACTGGCAGGGATATGTAGATTTAGTTGGATATACATAATGGAGGCAAGGTAACAAGCCATGTGACAGAACATAGAGTAATATAGAGGGTTAATTTAGGTTTTAAGAGCTAGCTGGGAACAAGCCTAAGATAAGGCCAATCTCTCATACTTAATAAGAAGTCTCCGTGCCATTATTTGGAAGCTGGCATTCCAAAGAAAGTTCGACCACATTAAATGACATTCCTTCTCAGTTATTAATATAGTCTGATCACTGTGGTACAGAATTCATTCTCCTTCATTGTGGTATATTTCACATGTCTACCTTTTGTGATTTTCAGAATATTTTCTCTCTCTTTTTCCACGCATAAAACTGCTTCCAGGAATGGGGATGTGTGGCTCAGTGGACTAGTCGCATGGTGCCTGGATTATGTCCCCAACACCTTAAAAATATAAAACAACTGAAGTGTCCCCATTCGTTAACACAGCGATGACTCTGTATGTAGTTTTCAAAACAGCTCTGATCGGCTTTGTCAGTACTAAAGGCTTTGGAGAAAACAATTTGCCCCCGAATGGATGTGGTTGGAAGGGGATTCTGTCTCTGATTTTATAATGATAATGATACCTCCTGCTTATGTTTATATATTTTAACTGTTTTCTATAAAAGATCTCATCTACACTCTGTCTAATGATATTTTGTTCTGGAAGAGCCTGCAGATTCTCCTGATAACACTATTTTTATTGTAATAAAGTCTTACAGCATGAGAGAAAACCAGCATGATAATGTTGTTATTGCTACCCATGCAGTCATTACTTAATAGAGATGAAAATTAATAATATCAATATTACACCATGCTTGGCCTTACCCAGATTTTGAATATTTATTAGTTATATCCTGCCGTTTTCTACTTCTAAGCTACAAAATACATGAAGAAAAATCAATAGGATTAAAAGGAAATAGACAATTGCTTGCTTATAGTATCAGGTTTTACGACCTCATAACAATTGATAGAAAAATTAGACCTCCCCAAATAAGAAAGAATTGGAAAATTTGAATAGCATCATCTTCTAAATCAACTGAACTGATATTTACAAGACATTTCAGAAATTAAAGGACAGGCCTCTTTTAAAGGACTTATCCTAAACTGACAGAAATGGGTCATACATCAGTTTATCAAAGTTAAGTCAACAAGTCTTCATATAGTTAGGAAAATTTAATCATATAAAGTATACTTTTAAAAATTAAAAATTAATACAATACAAAGCCAAGCTCCAAGCATTCACAAATCAAGTAGCATACTTTTAAATAATTCATGTGTCTGTTAGAAATCACTAGGGAACTTAGTGTCTTAAAATATGTGTTAATGAACATATAATGTGTCGAAATTTGTGGGCTCAAACTATTAAAGCATTTAGATGGAAGACTGAACTTTAAATTCTTACACCAGCGATCATTGTGGTATACTTATATCAAGTCAACTTAAGGAAACCACAGTAAACCCAAGCACGTAGAAGGGAGAAATAACTACCTCAAAAGCATACCAAGGAGAAAAACAAAATCCAAATAAACAATACCAAAAATTAATCAAGAAGTTGGAGGCTTGGAAGATGGATCAGTGAGCAATGTGTTTGCCATGCAAGTGTGGAGTCCTGGGTTTGAATCCCCAGGATGGGAGTAAAGCTAGACTTGCATCTGTAATCTGGGTGCTTCTATGGAGGGCTAGGATGTAGAGACAGGTGATCTCTGGAAGCTGGCAGCACAGCCAGTCTGGCTCAGGCACTGGAATAAACAAGAGATCCTGTCTCAAGCAATGCAGAGGTGAGAACTGATACCTGAGGCTGTCCTCTGACTTTTTTTTTTTTTTTTTGGTTTTTCGAGACAGGGTTTCGCTGTGGCTTTGGAGCCTGTCCTGGAACTAGCTCTGTAGACCAGGCTGGTCTCGAACTCACAGAGATCCGCCTGCCTCTGCCTCCCAAGTGCTGTGTCCTCTGACTTTTATACATGTTCCACAACGTGCATATTCCCACATTCAGGCTTACACATATCCACACACAGTGTGCCCATTCATACACACAAGCTGAAAGCTAAATCGGTTTGTGGAAACAATACACAAAATCAACAAACTTCTAGATGATCAGGAGAAAAACAAGACACAAATTAGCAATCTGAGAAATTAAATAGGTCTCATGGTTGCAACTCCTACCAGCATTAAAAATACAGTCTTACAACTTTATGCTAACTACTTGCAGAGAAAAGTGTAGAGCTCAATAAATATCAAGTTTTTAAAAAAAAGGAGCAGTCGTTGCTTTTATGAGGACCTGAGTTTGATTCCCAGCCCTCACATGCTGTCTTATAACTTTCTGTAACTCTAGTGTCAGGGGAACTGCTTCTGACTTCTGCAGGCACCACACATGTGGCACACAGACATATATACAGACAAAACACTCATACACATAAAATAATAAAATTATTTAAGAAGTATAAGACAAGAAAATTATTACATTAAAAATACAACTTGCTTAAACTGATACAAGATGAAACAGAAAATCTCAATAGCCCTATAATTGTCTTTTTTTTTTTTTTAATGTTAGGCCTGGATGGTGACATCCAACTTTAATCCCCCCATTACAAGACAGAGGCAGGCAGACAATGAGCTTGAAACTAACCTGGTTGACACAATGAGTTCCAGACCAACCACGTCTACATATTTATATTCTGTTCTCAAAAATATTTTATTTTTTCTTTAAACTAAAATTTATTTTATTATTATTACTGTGTATGTATGGGGTGTGCGCATGCATGAGAGTGCAGGTGCCCTTGTACTACAGTGTAGCGTGGGTACATCCTTCCACATCTCACTAAAAGGCAGGAATAACATGGCTTTGAAAAGGCTTCCTCTCACTCCATCACCAACAAAGGCAAGAGATAACAAAGCAGGTAAAACTGCCAAAGTCTGCTAATTAAATCACCATAGAAATCACAGCGCGTAAGGCCAACTATGATCTACATGCTAAATCTACATAGTATGGTTTAGTACTGAAGTAAAAAGAGATATGTGTGACCCATAGTCTCCTAATGAAACAAAGTGTATGGGATACAACTAGAAACTGCCCAGATGCTCTGTGATGTGCGATGTTCTGTATCTATGTTGCTTTTATTGCTTGATGAATAAAGCTGTTTTGGCTAATGGTTTAGCAGAGTAAAGCCAGGTAGGAAAACCAAACACAGATAGAGAGGGAGGGAGAGAGAGAGTAGGTGGAGTCAAAGAGACACCAGTGTATCTGCCAAAGGAGAGAACCGTTAGCGGTAAAGCGCAGCCTCATGGTGATACACAGATTAATAGAAATGGGTTAATTTAAGATATAAGAGCTAGCTAGAAATATATCTGAGCCATTGACCAAACAGTGGTGTAATTAATATAGTTCTTATGGGATTATTTAGGTCTAGGCGGATGGGAAACGAAAGAACAGTCTCCGCTTAGAGTAACCAAGAACCAAGAAAAAATTTACAAATTGAATGAGAAATACAATCAATTGATAATATCAAGATAGGTCTGATCTTTAAAGCAACCACTCTAAAAGTGTTTCAACAATCAAATACAAATTCCTTTGAGACAAAATGAAAAACCAGAAAAACTCATTAAAAACAGTGATAAAAAATTATAAAAAATAGTAGAAACATTTGAAACTTGAAGAGTGGGCTGACTAGTTCATCATGGGGAAGAAGGGGAAAGAATGGATGACTTTGAGGACAGTGAAATAAGATTAATTCTATATGAATAAAAAAGACAAAATAGAAGGAAAAAATGCATTTTGAGGACCTGTAGAAAATAACAAAAGTTTCACATTTGGGTCATCAGAATTACTGAAGGAGGGAGGAAGAGCATGGGGCCAGGGTAACATTTGAAGAGGTATAATTTGGCAAAGACACAAACCTACATTTCCAACGAGCTGATTGTGGGAGTTTGAATGTAATTGGCCCCCATAATCTCATAGGGAGTGGCAGAATTAGGAGGTGTGGCTTTGTTGGAGTGGGTATGTTTTCTGAAGAAAGAGTGTCACTGTGGGGGCGGGCTTTGAGGTTTCCTATGCTCAGGATACTACCCAGTGTCTCAGTCTATTTCCTGTTGCCTGAAAAATGCAGGACTATCAGTTACGACTCCTGTACCATGTCTGCCTACACACCACCATGTCCCACTATGATGATAATGGACTGAGCCTCTGAACTGTAAGTGAGCCACCCTAATTAAATGTTTTCTTTATAAGAGCTGCCATAGGCATGGTCATGGTCACTCTTCACAGCAACAAAAAGCCTAAGACACTGATCAGATTCCAAACATGACAAACTCAAAGAAATCCTTGCCAAGACACACTGTAACTGAACATTAGCAAACTAAAGACAAAGGAAACCTTGAAAGTGGTCAGGATTACTGCAATTTAGGGTTGAGTGATGCCCGTTCAGATTACAGTGGTCTGCTGGACTATTGTTTCCTCATGGAAACAACATGAGGGAAGAGAATATTCTAGAGGTTTCTTCCCACCATGGCAGAGAGGGCATAGCACAACGGCTCACATGGTACCAGCCAGGAAGCAGAGGAGAAGCCAGGACCCTCATGATCCTCCTCTAGCTAGGAGTCTGTGGAGAACATTTCATGATTAACTGTGTGTAACACATCTGATCCTCACTTGCAAACTCCAGAGGCCAGAGGATACCGTTACCTTACTTATTATTGTTATTATCATCATTGTTGTTATTGTTGTTTAGATTTTAAAATAAAGCAACTGTCTATCAACAATGGTAGAAATATGATAGATGATTTGGCAAATATTACTGTTGAAACAAAACAAAAGCAAAAAACAAAAGCCTTAAAAATTGGGGTTGATAGAGTTAATCTTGAAGCCTAGCTTAAAGATCTTTTTCAGGCAAGAAGATAACACTAAAAAGGAATCTTGGAACCCAAAGAAAAAAAGATCAGAGAAAAGGAGTTATATGGATAGACACAACAGCCTATCCTTATACTCCCAAATATTATAAACAATATTTACTTATTGATAAAAATCACAATATCACTCCATGTTCAAGCCACACGTGTTCCCTGATGGCTATGTATCAAGTCCAGCATGTTTGCAGGTAACATCACCGCCAAAGATTGGACACCCCTCCCATGAATACAAGAGCAAAGAGTCTACCGAACATTCATCAAGACAAGCCATGTCCTGAGTCTTAAATGGACCTCAGTGTGTTCAATAAAAGGTATGGGAAGGCAGTTTATGACTGTGCTTGCCTGTCCTGTTCAAGGCTCTAGTTTAATCCTCAGCACAGATACAAATACAAAAATTGAAATCACAAGGTTTGTTCTCTGACTACAAAAGAATTAAAGTAGAAGCCAACAGCATAAATATAACAGGATATTCACTAACGCAACAATTAAACACACATTTCCAAATAATCCATGGCTCACGATGGAAGTGTCCAAAGAAAATATCTTAAATTCAAAGAAAATGAACATCTGGAATGCTCCTGAAGCAGTGTGCGGAGGGAGAGAGGTCGTGGCAGAATGGAGGGAAGGTCTAATCTCCTAGGCTGACCTCAGGCTTGCCCTGTGATTGGGTCTGTCCTTGATCTCCTGTTCAGCCTCCCAAGGGCAGGTGCCACCTGAACAGTTACATTTTAATCAGGAAACTACAGGAAATTAGAAAAAACCAACAAAATAAATTCAAAGCACAGGGAAGAATATGAAAAAAAACAAAAGAGCAAACATCAGTGAGGAAAACTGAAAAGTAACAAAATAAGAGAGAAGCTGGCCTCTATTTCTGAAGTTATGACTCTACCACCAAATGCAGATGAATAAGCTCCGAGAAGGAGCTGGAGAGAAGGCACAGTGATTAAGATCGCTTGCTCTTGAGAGGGTCTGTGCTTGGATCTCAGCACCCACAGAGCAGCACAACTGCCTATAACTCCAGGTCTGGGGATCCAATGCCCGATTCTGTCTATTGTGGGCTCCTGAGCACGTGCAGTGCACATACGCTCATAGAAGAACACGCACACAGACACACACACAACACACACACATACACACATCACACATATACATACAACACACACAACATACACACATACACAAACAACACACACACATACACAGACACCACATACACATAAACACACACCATACACATACACGTGCACGTACACACACACCCAACACACACACCACATCGCACACACACATACACAAATAAATCTTTAAGAAAGACAATGTGAAGTTAAGCCCTGGTCCTCACATGCACACTCAAGCATATGTGCATTTGCACACATGTACATACGCAAATATGTATGGATGCTTAAAAAGAAATATCCATCTTTTAATATTTATACATTTTTACTTAAAAAATAGAAAGCCTGGGCTTCCGAATCACTGAGCAGGTGGTCAGGGTGCTTTGGAGTTAGCATCAGAAACTAGCCAGTTTCTTCCCTTTCCAAGAGCATGGCCCAGTCTTTGGACTGTGGTTTGCATTTAACACATGGGAAACGTCCCCTAAGGTTCTTTAGTATGCTGGTTTTTCATCAAGAAGCTACTTGGAGACTGGCTTCTGCTAAGCCTAGATTAAATTATTCATGGAAAACACTGCCTGCCAGCTGACGTCTTTGTTTATATTCCATGTGATAGGTCTGGTCCCAAGGTGCCTGTGCCTTTGCCATCATGTGCCATTCGGTTCTCCAAGGGAGATGCAGGGTCCCCTCTGAACTGATAAGGCGAACGCTTAGGTCTGGACATCAGCCTGTGGATTTTACTCCTTGCCAGTTCTTTAGGACTTTATTTTTAATCCTTAATCCTGTGGACTTTTATAAATAGCTTTGCTAAATACAAAAGGCCATCCATTTCATCTCAGCTGAAGTTGGTATTGGTCCATGTCTGCATGCTTCCAACTATTTCTAATACTCAAAGTTGTTTTTTATTTTCTTCTTCTTCTGATGGGATAGGTCCACTTCAGTATTCATGATGATTATCCACAATGGGCTTTCTTTTGATTATTTTCTAGAACCTTCGCAGCACATTGATGAAGTCATTCCAGACAAAGTCAGTTTTTCTTTCCATTAGGTCATCATGGACAGCGCCAATCCAGTGTAAGGAGAAGATTTCTTTATCCAGAATTAAAAAAAAAATTCTTGTTCAGATTTCTGGTTTCTTATTCTCTATTTCTGACTGAGAAGATTTAGACAGAGTTGGGATGAAAAATAACCTATTTGGATATTGTCTAAGCTGTGGATGGGAGTGAGGTGCACAAAGAAAGCACATGCATTGGATTATCAGATCTGACCCCGTAAACTCAAATAGTAGATTCAATTCTACAGGTAGATGCTGTAGTATAGTAGTGTAGGTAGCATCTAAATAGTCAGTTCTCTGCAGCTGTAAGATCCTGCCCTAAGTTTTCTGAATATCCCAAAGATAAAGAAGGCAACGTTCCTGGATATACATCTATAAACCAAACAAAAAAGTTTAAGATAAAGGTCAAGGGAGAGGTGTAAATTAACCAGTGGAAATTGCCCAGGAGAGAACCTTACAATTGATCAGATTCTGGGAGGTGTCATTGGGGAACATGGAATTTGTACTGAAACAGAGGAATTGGTACAAGTTCCCTTGGAAAGCATATGCCATGCAAATAAAATCGTTCCTATAAAGTCCTAGAAGTCAAAAAAGCCATGGTTACCTCCATGGTCTTCTGGTGATTGGTACAATGAGCATCTTTGAGAAGAATGGAAGGAAACCTTACTGATACCTGATTTCTGCGCCCACATCTGTCCAGGAGGAAATGAGGCCCCATAACTAAGCAACTAGTCTAAACTGGTCTAGCTCATCAGAGAGAGGACTCTCTGAATTCAGTGCTGCCACTATCTACGTGAGGACAGGGAACAACTTGATAAATATTACCAGTTAATATTACTTAGACTTGCTGGGTGGTGGTGGCGCACGCCTTTAATCCTAGCACTCGGGAGGCAGAGGCAGGCGGATCTCTGTGAGTTCGAGGCCAGCCTGGTCTACAAGAGCTAGTTCCAGGACAGGCACCAAAAACTACAAAGAAACCCTGTCTCGAAAATCCAAAAAAAAAAAAAAATTACTTAGACTTAGAATGGGATCTTAATATCACTCTTACATTGTTTTTATGTAAATTAAAAGGAAATACGATGTTTTGGCTAGTTTCATGTCAACTTGACATAAGCCCCAGATCATTGTGAGCAGTGCAGTCTCTCATCGGGCACATGGCTCAAGGATCCTCTTCCTCCTCCTCCTCCTCCTCCTCCTCCTCCTCCTCCTCCTCCTCCTCCTTCTTTCTTCTTTCTTCTGACAGCCTTTTTCTAGCTGTTGCCCTGCCTGTCCTGGAACTCACTCTGTAGACCAGGATGGCCTCAAACTCCCAGAGATCCTTCTGCCTCTGCCTCCTGATTGCTGTGGTTAAAGGTGTGTGCCACCACTGCCCAGCGTGGTTCTGGATTCTGTAAGAAAGCAGGCTGAGCAAGCCATGAGGAGCAAACCAGTAAGCAGCACCCCTCCATGGCCTCTGTCTCCAGCTTCCTGCCCTGAGTTCCTGCTCTGACTTCCTTTGGATGATGCATTAGAAGCTGTGAGGTGGAATAAAGCCTCTCCTTTCCAGGTTTCTTTCTTATGGCTGAGGTATTTATCACAGCCAGAGAAACCCTAGGGTAGGTGACTTATTAAACCTTGTTTTGTTTCAGTGAATATTAACAATAATTCTCAAATTCTGCGCATACTCCTAAGGCATGACAGTTGTAGATGGGATTGTGTTGAGTGAAGGGTCAGATTTAAAGGTTAATGTGGATGCAGATGAATACTTCCTACAAGTATACCCTCTCACCTCTTCACGGTAACAGCACCTGAGGCTGTCATTGTCATTGTCAGCTCTACTTCACAATGGAGGGAATAACTACGTGGTTAATTGGCTTAACTAAGGGCCCAGGAAGTAGAAGTACTAGATATTACCAAATGCACACCCTCCACTACTGTACCGAATGATAACGGTAGGACCCAGGCAGGGTGGTTTTGAGCAAATCACAGTCTTTGTAGGGCACGTGGAGTGCTCCCCTCAACACCTAGAGCATAGTTAATTCTTCATTACGTGACGAAAAATTTTCGAAGACGAGGTCGTTTGCCTAGGGTTGCACTGACTAGGCTGACTCAGAGCACCACCATTTACACGTTAACATTTGTTGCTGGCTGTTTCTTCTTGCTCCAGGAAGCTTGACTTGTGTATTTTCACAGGCCAATAAAAGTAAATTTTGAATGCCATATTAAATATCTACAAAAGTAAAGCGAACCTGGTGAGTTTTGGTCACTGTGGTTTAAGTATTTAAATGACAAATGCATTGGAGGCTGGGCATGAGGCTCCTGTCTTTAATCCCAGTACTCAAGAGACTGAATAGTTAGATCTCTGTGAGTTTGAGACTGGCCTGGTCTAGGGAGTTCCGTCCACCCAGGGCTATAGAGTAAGACCGGGTCTTAAACAATAGCAACCCATAAAAAAGAAACACGTGTATTCAAATATCGGCATTTGAAGATCCTTTTTCATTGAAAGTCAAAGGTGGAAACACCCTATGCATTGATAAGAAGACATGCAAGGGAGCAGCCATGGAATATGCACCCATTGATTGACAGGAGGATATACAAGGCAGGCTGTCATGGAATACACACCCATTGATTGACAGGAGGACATACAAGGTGTGCTGTCATGGAATATGCACCCATTGATTGACAGGAGGATATACAAGGCGGGCTGCCATGGAATACACACCCATTGATTGACAGGAGGATATACAAGGCGGGCTGCCATGGAATACACACCCATTGATTGACAGGAGGATATACAAGGTGTGCTGTCATGGAATACACACCCATTGATTGACAGGAGGACATACAAGGTGTGCTGTCATGGAATATGCACCCATTGATTGACAGGAGGACATACAAGGTGGGCTGTCATGGAATACACACCCATTGATTGACAGGAGGATATACAAGGTGGGCTGCCATGGAATACACACCCATTGATTGATAAGAGGACATGGTAGGCAGGCTGCCACGGAATATCAACTGACTCTGAAAAGGAAAACAACTCTTGAATGTGCTGCTCAGAATGAACCTTGACAACATTAGGCTAGGTGAAAGATGCCAGTCACAAGAAGACAAGAACTAGTTGACCATGTATGTGAAATATGTAATATAATCCTCTGGGGCAGGAAGTAGAATGGTGGTTCCCGGGGGCCGGCTGAAGGGGAGAACCCTAGTGATTGTGATAAGGAAGATGAGGACATTTATGGAGGTAGCGGTGCTGATGGTTGTCAAATGATGTGAATGCAGCGAGTGCCACAGAGCTGTGCAATTAGGACAGTTCAATGGCGCAGTGGGCCAAGCACTTGCTGTGTAAGCCTGAGGATCCAACTTCAATCCCCAGGACCCAAGCCAGGTTGGGGGTGGGGGTTACACTGAATTCGCAAAGCTGTCTATGTCCTCCATACACACGCCTCAACAGACTAATACCTGCACATAGACACTACACACGTGCATATATGTGCACACACACAGAGACACACATTTTTTGACAGGCTCGTGCCTACACATAGACACTATACACACACACAAAAACACACACATACATGCCTCAACAGACTAATACCTACACAAAGACACTACACACACATTCCTCAACAGGCTCATGCCTACACATAGATACTACATACACACACACATACACACACATGCCCCAACAGACTAATGTTTATACACAGATACTATACACACATGCATACACACATACTTAAAATAAATGGAAGAAACATTTAACATTGTAAATTCTATTTTATGTACATTGCACTACAATTCAAAACACACACATAAAATTAAGATTCTGTATAACCAAAGTACAGAAGAATTTATAAAAATTACTTAAAAACTAGTAAAAATCATTTTCTTCATAACACGTTGTGACTACTTCTTGATAAACATTTTGTTCAAGTACTGAAACATATTGATTGGCGCTTTCAGTATTCAGCAGTCAAATGCTGGAACTTAATAATGTTTTCATGGGTTGTTTTTTAGAGGTTCTTATTCCTCCTGTTCTGGGGAATGTGCCACCTGACGGCAGGTGGATGTGCTTTATAATTGAAATATTCAAGAGTGGAGGCAGCCATGGGGTGGAAGGCTGAGATGCTATTGTCTTGGCAGGTGTTGTACTCTTCCAGAAAACAGACAGGAGCCAGTATTTCCTGAGCATTGTTAGTACCCATGATTTGACCAGCTACATTGGACACTTCTAATTTATTACTGCATTTAATTCTTTAAAAAAACCTTTTTATGTGTGTTACGTGTGTACAGGTGCCAGTGCGTTGCCCGGGAGGCAGGAACAGTTCATTGGATCCCCTGGCGCTTCCAGGAAATTGTGAATTTCCCTATGAGGATGGGGCGGGGGGGGGGGTCAACTGCTGTCCTCTGGAAGTTAACAAGTACTTGAGCCATCCTTCCGGTCCCTGCATTTAAGTCTTATGGCACTGATATAAAAGAAAATACACCAAGTGAAGAGATTGTGTTTTTCCTCCTTTCACATAGTTTTTATGTTTCTTTAGGCTTTGATTCTTTTTTACATAGTATGCATTGTGTGTGCATGTGCAGTTTCCCACAGAGGGCAGAGGCATCAGATGGCCCCAGAGCTGGAGTTACAGGTGGTTGTGAGCTGCTCGATGTGAGTGTTGGGACTGGAAACCAGGTCCTTTGGAAGAGCAGGGTGTGTGAAGAGCTAAGAGCAGTCTTTGAATCGCCATTATCCTCACCTTCATAGGTGGTGTTTTTGCTCCTCAGAAAGGTCCAGTTGCAAATTGTGCGCGTCTGTTTCTCTTCTTCCTTTTACTGTCACCGGAGGACAGGTTTGGTTTTCTTGTTTTGTTTAATAGAACACAGTCTATTAAAATGAATAAAAAAAAAAACAAACAAAATCAACCCCCCCCCCCCCCCCAATCTCAACTTATTGTGAGCAGTCCATGCGTGGCAGTTGGAGGACAAATTTCAGGAGTCAGTTCTCCCCGCGCCAAACTTGTTGTGGCCTTACAGATGCTTTGGCATCCCGCTTTTTACACTGAGCACCACCCGGCCTGCACCCGCCTGCACCCGCCTCTACCCTGCCTGCACCTGCCTGCACCCTGCCTGCACCTCACCTGTACCTGCCTGCACTTGCCTGCACCCGCCTGCACCCCACTTGTACCCCACCTGCACCCTGCCTGCACCCACCTGCTCCCTGCCTTCACCCCACCTGCACCCCACCCGCACCCTGCCTGCACCCCACCTGCATCTCACCTACACCTGCCTGCACCCAGCCTGCACCCCGCCTGCACCCCACCTGCATCTCACCTACACCCGCCTGCACCCTACCTGCACCCCACCTGCATCTCACCTACACCTGCCTGCACCTGCCTGCACCCCGCCTGCACCCCGCCTGCACCCCGCCTGCACCCCACCTGCACCCCACCTGCATCTCACCTACACCTGCCTGCACCCACCTGCACCCCGTCTGCACCCCACCTGCATCTCACCTACACCTGCCTGCACCCAGCCTGCACCCGCCTGCACCCCACCTGCATCTCACCTACACCTGCCTGCACCCACCTGCACCCCGCCTTCATCCCGCCTGTACCCCGTCTTCACCCCACCTGCTCCCCACCTGCACCTTACAGCATCAGGATTTGGGCAGCAAGTGTGTTTACATATTAGGCCAGATACTTCTTTTTAAAAGCAATGTCATTTTATGTTATGTCTAAACATTCAGTCAGAATTGAACATTGGGGTATTGTGTGACTAAAGAGAGGCTGATCTCGAAGTTTCTTAGGACCTTTGCAACAAATGAACACGGTCAGTGGTGTAAAGTCACACGAACATGCATCTTAATTCTGGAAGTCCAAACTCACTGCCCTTCACCTGTGGATGCTGGAAGAGATTTCCTAGTTTCGGGAGGCTGCTGGTCTCCATCCCCAAACATAGCTCTTCTCTTCAGCTCCTTTCCACACTAACCTACCGGTCTCTCTTAACGACGCTCACGATGACAATGATGTGCCCCGCCATCTCACGTTGATCCTGTCCCTGAAACCACGGAGTCACATCTGCAAAGTTCCTTTCGTTGGGCTGTGACAAAGCCATGTGTTCCAGGGATTAAAATTTGGTTATCTTTGGAGACTGTTATTCTGACACCTCAGCAGGGGTATGAGAACATGGGACACGCGGGGGCTCATTTTAATATAATGCATGGATTGATGTTTTTAATATGTTGGATGCTTAGGTACAACCGACATTTGATTTTCGCATTAGAAAAGTGATAAGAATTAATCAAATTTTAATAATATTGATGGAGATACTGTTAAGAGTTTTTAATAAAGATAATAACTACTTTTCCTTTTCTTCTTTTCTTTCCCTTTCTTTCTTTCTTTCTTTCTTTCTTTCTTTCTTTCTTTCTTTCTTTCTTTCTTTCTTTCTTTCGACAGGGTTTTTCTGTCCTAGAACCTGCTCTGTTAACCAAGCTGCCCTTGCACGGTAAGATTTGCACCACCACTGCTTGACAAGACAGGTGTCCCCGCCCTTCCGCCCCACACGGAGACAGGATTTCTTTGTACAACAGCCCTGGCTGTCCTGGATCTTGCTCTATAGACTAGGCTGGCCTTGAACTCCAGAGATCTTCCTGCCTCTGCCTCCCAAGTGCTGGAATTAAAAGTGTGTGCCACCACTGCCCGGTGGCAAGACAGTTTCTTCAAATCACATTTTTTGGGGTTTAATTATTTGGTTTGTAGAGATAGATTCTTACTATTTAATTCAGATTAGTTTTGGACTCCCCATGACTCTGCTTCCGGGGTCCTGAAAGGACAGACAGTATCACCATGCCCCACCTAACTTCGTTCTTAAAAACTAATTACCTGTCTGCCTAGAAGACAGAGTGTCTGCCGCAAGTACAATGATCCTTCTAAATATATGACACACTTAACAGTCAAACTTTCCAATTAAATCCCCTTCCGAGAGATAAAAAACATCCCATGCCAAGTTCAGTGTTTCCCACTGAGTAATAGTCCTTGAATATTGGTCCAATACTTGAAAAACTGCATAATCATACCAAATTGTACTACTATTCAAACATATTGGGAGTGGGGTGGCCTGACAACTGTTAAACCAGTTGGTACATATTTAGACAAAGTGAGGACTTCCCTGTCCTGCCCAACTTCTGAAAGACTCCAGCTGGGTGTATTAGCAGCTCAGGCTTTTCACCATGCCCCCTGTCCCTCATTAATCTGACACTAATCTTCCTGACCAGGTCCCCTTTGCTCACTTTTGGGTTGGGGTCAGGGTGAGTCCAGATCTTTTGCCCTGTGTCACAGGATCAGAAAGAAGAGCAGCCTTCTAGTTGAAAAGCTTAGATTCCATCCAGGACACCTGCTGAGAAGATGACCTTGACCTTCAATTTCCTTGCTTCCAGAGGGCTGGTGGCATTGGCCTCGCCCCTATCCTAGGGTGAATTGTGGAGATCTGGGGCAAACTCAGCAAGTGCTTGTGCTGAAGGTCTGTTAGGAGATGGCAGCTGAGATCTGTTGGATTGTTACGTAGGAACTCACTGGGTTGAAAGACAGGTCGGTGGCACCTTCCTATCTCCATTAATATTCTGAAGAGGCGCTGAGAAAGAATCTGCTCAGACAAGAGCATATTTGTGTCTCTTCAACTTTCGGGAAGATGTGGCCATAAAACACATCAGAAAAACAAACGGATATGTCCCATGTACACAATGCTGGCACGTACAGTGGAAGAAGAGACTTCTCCTGGTTCTCAACCTTCCCCCAAGGCTGGCAGGTAAGTGCGGAATGACTATTGCATGCTGTAGTGGTGCCTGTACTTCTGTCTATGACAGGAGAGAGACAGAAAACAGGTGAAGACAAACTGCTGTTCTTTGTCTCTATAACCCTTTGGTAGCCTGTGGGGTTCACAGTGGTGACTATAAGGATCATCACAGGTCAGCATTGTCCCCCATTTCACAGGAGGGGAAATGGAGATATCCCTGAGTTGGGGGCGGGAGCAAGGCAGCTGGAGTAGCTCATGAAGTTTGAGCTCAAGCCTGTATCTCATTGATGACTAATCAACCCTATTTTTGCTCACTCTGTCTAGTTTCTCACCAAACTCAGAAACATGTGAGTTGTGGAGAGAACTTGGATAGATACAAATGAAATCTAACAGACACAAAATGGATACAAACTGTGGGGTGCGGACAGACAGCATGGCCGCTCAAGGAGTTCACAACAGGGAGGACAGAAACAGTATGTCCTAATTGGGGCTGACCCTATACGAAAAGCTTCAGGCAACTAAGTTAAGTTAAAGCAGAAACAGTATGTTCTAACTGGGGCTGACCCTATACGAAAAGCTTCAGGCAACTAAGTTAATGCTGAGGTGAGAGAAATAGCCTTCCCCAGGGAAGAGCACCCCAACTGGTTATTCAATATTCAGCCCTGAAAACACACATTCAAGTAACAGTATACAGTTACTTGTTGTATTTAGGATTATATATGTATGTATAGTTGTACATAAATTCATGCAACAACAATTAATGAAAAAGAAGCCATGGATTTGAAGGGGAGAAAGGATGGGATATGATTATAATCTCAAAGATAAAATAAAATACAAAAACAAACAAATAAGAAACCAAGCAGCTGTCAGAGACCCCAGGAGATGAGAGTTCCAAGCCTGAAAGATGGCTGATACAAAACATGTGTGAGAGAAAATGAAGAGTTTAGTTTGTTATTGTTTTTCTCTTCCTTCCTTCTTTTCTTCCTTTGATGGGGAAGCCTCTTTAACCAATTATCTTTAAGAGGTGGGACCAAGTTAGGGTGTGGTTTTCTGGGACCCAGGTGCAGTCTTTCTCTCTGTGTGGTTCCCTCGTGGCACAGCTGAGCTTGGACTTCTCATTTCTGTTTCGTGAGTTTTCCCCTTATAATAAATAAAAATACAATTGTTTTATCTTTTAGTTAGCCTGGTTATTTCTCTAATCGACTTAACTTCTACCTTTCTTCCTTCCTTCCTTCCTTCCTCCCTCCCTCCCTCCCTCCCTCCCCCTTCTTCTCTCCTTCCCCCCTCCTTCCCTTCCTCCTTCCTTCCGTCCCTTTCTTTCTTCCTTCCTTCCTTCCTCCCTCCCTTTCTTTCTTTCTTTCTTTCTTTCTTTCTTTCTTTCTTTCTTTCTTTTTTTTTGGTTTTTCGAGACAGGGTTTCTCTGTGGTTTTGGAGCCTGTCCTGGAACTAGCTCTGTAGACCAGGCTGGTCTCAAACTCAGAGAGATCTGCCTGCCTCTGCCTCCGGAGTGCTGGGATTAAAGGCGTGCGCCACCACTGCCCAGCCTTCCTTTCTTTCTTAAGGCAGGATCTTCCTGTTTAGCTTTGGTCGGTCTGGAACTGAGTATGTAGACTTGGCTGACCTCAAACTCATAAAGATCTGCTTGCCTCTGCCTCCTGAGTGCCAGCATTAAAGGCGTGCCTCACCATCTCTCTGCCTGGAGAGAAGTTCAATTTTTGTTTCTTCAGTCACCAGTTGGCAGTGGCATATGATGAGTTACAGAGAAGACTGATCAATGGTAGCCTATACCTGGGCAGACAGTGAGAAAGTATTAGATGCTGGGTTCAGAATTGCCTGACTGTGATCCTGAACATGAGAAGAACAGTGGTACAGCATGGTTGACGTGGTCCCGGAACTGACCTCAGGAATTTACTTCCAGGGGGATGCCTATGAAGGTGTGGTATGAGTGATGGAAACAGGATGTGAAATGGTGCAGCTTCCAGAGAAGTTTGGTAATACCTCAATACAACCTACACAATTGTCATGTGGTCACTAATTCCCCTGAGGTACATGCTCAAGAGATCTGACGGACTAGTCACGCGGCTCAGTTGGTAGAGCGTTTGCCTACTTTGGGCCATGCTGGGTTTGATCCCTAGCACTGTGTGAACCAGGCTGGGTGGCAGACACCTGTAAGGAAGGAGGATCAGAAGTTTACCGCCACCCTCACTGACATTTCAAGATGGCTGAGCTGGGTTACATGAACCAAAACCAGCCCTTAGAGCAAGCAATAGCAGCAGCAACACTGAAAGCCTAAGTCTCCCCCAAAACTTTTGTCAACTGCAGTGTTATTCATAATAACTGGAGTAGGAGCAGCAGAAACACCCAGCTGTTGATAGGAAACACTGTAAACAGCCGGCTAGTCCATGCTGTGGAAGAGTGTTCAGATAGAAAAGTAAACAAAATTCTGACAAAGGCTACAATGTAGATGGACTTTGGGGAAATGCTGAGTAGAGAAACCAGGCAAAAAAGCAGGCCCCAAGATTTCATTTAGGCATTGTTCATCATGGGCAAAAAGATCATTGCTTGGCTGTCAGGACAGAGGGAGAGCCTGGCTGGGGGTGAAAGCTTATGGACACAGGGTTTCCTTCAGAGGCGATGAGGTGGCCGCCAACGGACTGAATGCCTCTGAATCTCATACTTTAAAGTAGGGACCACATGAAAGCAAAAGTGTCTACAAAAGTGAAGCTAGCAGTGAACTGAACAGGTGGCCCCAGAACGGGAGGAAACCTCTGTCAGCTACACTTCAGACCGGCAGCGTTGGAATATATGGCTAACTGCAGGGCTGCTGAGGAGCCTCAGCAGCTAAGACTGACTCTCAAGCCTAACGCCTTGAGTTTAATCCACGGAACCCACATTGTGAAAGGAGAGAACCAACTCCTTCAGATTGTCTTCTGACCTCTAAAGCCACACTGAACTGTGGATGCCTCCACGCACATATACGCATGCACTAAATAAGTAAATAAGTGAATTACTAAATAAACGCTAATGCATTTTAAAAAAAGAACTGTAAAAACAGAACATCTAAAACAAACAAACAAACAAAAAAAACCAATAAAAGTAACCAAGCTAGTCAGTCAAAGGGCTACTGAAATGAACAGACAGTTCTCAAAAGAAGAAACACAAATGTCCAATAAGTATTTTTTTTAATTGTTCAACATTCTTAGCCATCACGAAAAAGGCAAATTGAAAGCACTTTGGAATTCCATTTCACCCAGATGAGAATGGCTCCTTCAAAAGAACCAAAGGACAAGAAATGCTGGCAAGGATGGGAGGAAGCTTCTATTCACTGCCAGTGGGAGCGTAAACTGGTGTAGCCATTGTGGGAACGAGTATGGAAGTTTCTCAAAACATTAAAAACAGCTACCATATGACCCAGCTGTCCTATTGCTGGGCACATATCCAGAGGACTCTATTCTACCAGAGATACCTGCATATCCGTGTGTACTGTTGCTCAATTGATAGTACCAAGGAAAGGGAATCAACTTAGATGCCCATCCACAGATAAATGGATATTACAAAAGTGGTTCATATCACAGCAGAATCCTGTTTAAGCACAAGGAAACAGGAACTTAAGAAGCTGACCGGAAAGTAAATGGATCTGGAAATCGTTTTATTAAGAGAGGTGAGTCAGCTTCGGAGAGACACATGTTCTCTCCCACACGCAGTTCCTAGCCTTTAATATTTACATATGTGTGGGTGAGTGTGGGTAACTGGCGGCAGAGCATGCCGTGGGAAACAGAACAGTGTCTACTGGAGGCAGGCAGACGGGTGCAGGGTGGTGGAGAGACAGGGGGCAGGAGTGGAAACAAAGAAGAGCAAATTGTCAAACCTATTCCTCGTACATTAATTAAAAAGTGGAAGAGGAGGAGGATTAGAAAGAGGGGGTGTGGTGGTGATACCTGTGACCTCAGAATGTGGGAGGCTGAAGTTGGGTGATATTGAAGGTAAGAGTGAGAGCCTGTTCAAGAAAAAAAGAAAAAAGAAAAAAAAAAACCCAACCAACCAACCAAACGGTTGGCTTGAAAAAACATAGCAACAACAGCAACAAAAAGGAGGGGGACGGAAAGGCAGCTCAGAGGATCCAGGTTCTGTTCCCCTCATCCAGATGACCCTGCACAACTTCTGTCCCAGGGAAATCGGTGCCCTCTTCTGGTCTCAGCGGGACCTAGGCATGCACAAGGTGCACAGACACATGGGCAGGCAAAACATCTTTCATCATAGTATGATAAAATAACATTAAAAAGAAAATTAGAAATTGAACATTTCAAGATCTACAGTCTCTTTGATTCATTAAAATTTCTAGACTTCCATTTCTTCATGTATGGTGTGTGTGTTGTGTGAGTGTGTGTGAGGTGTGAGTGTGTGTGGGTGTGTGCATTATGTGGAGTCAGAGTATACAGCTCATGGCGGTCTGCTTTCTCCTACTCTGTGGGTCCCCTGGGTTGGACTCAGGTAAACGAGGCTTAGTAGCAAGCACGTTTTACCTGCTAAGCCACCTAGCCTCTCTCATTTATTTATTTGGTGTCAAATATTATTAAAAATTACTTAAAAACTAAGGTGAATCTGATCTTTGCAAAGTATTTCTATTTTTATCTAGTCTATCAAACTATGTGGCCAGTCCTCACCACCTCAACTGCATTTATCTCTGTCTGTCTGTCTAGCTACATACACATATATGGAAGTTAATATGTAAGTCTCTTTATATGGAAGCTAAATAAGTAGATATATATTTATCAAATTATATCGTATATATGCAGGTGAGGGTTGGTTAGGTGTGTGTGTGTATTCCAAATGTAAATGAGAAAAAAATTTCTGGATTGGGGAGGTTGGCTGATAAAAATGAGCTTTTCTGTTTGTTATGTTCATAATGAATAGTAATTTTTATGAACACTGTTGGGTGACTTCTCATATTAATCAACTTGCCTCACAAACAGAGACGACAGGGGCCAGGGGGCCACGATGTAATGACACTTGTTCTGGAAGAAATACAGCGGGTTGTTTTCTTCTCTGTGCTTGCTTGGGTGTTTGTGTTCAATTCCTACAGTAATATTTTAAAACTTGCGAAACTTCGAAATAGCCGTGTTCAGAAGCCTGTTTAATTGCCACAGAACTCTTCCGGGTGGGGCTGGCCAGCCCTCAAATTCCGATTTGCTTCACTCTGGATCTGGATCCTCTGCCTTGAGTTAATCTTGCCGTAAGTAGGATGGCTTTGTTTTCCAAAATTCAATCTCAATGCAATTTCCTCCGGATTCTAACTGAGGACTGAGTCCCAAATCTGTCCTTCAAAATGCCAAGCTTGCAAGGAGGGCATTGTCTGTGTTTCCACTCCTGAACATGTTCCAGATCCAGGAAATGATCCACCCACTACCAAAATGCCCAGGCACGGGGCATCTGTTGTGTTCAGGGGACAGACCAGAAGAATTGCTCAGTGCCTCTGAGCTGGAAGCAGTTGTGACTTAGGATGTCCTGAAGCCTACACAGAGTGGTTGAGTGCGGTTTGTTTTTTTTTCATTTACAGTTTATTGCGTTCTTGGGAACTATAAATGTCGATTCCCAATTGTCAGTAATACTCTCTTTAAGACACTTTTACTTGTAAAACGCAGATACCAACTTAAGCTAAAAGAGACGTTTTCTCATAGAAATACTGGGGGTCTTCCCAGAAAGAGGCACAGTGAAACTTTAGGCCACAATGGCACCTGCGTTGAGACACTAAGTTTTAAAGCAATTGGCCCGAAGTCAGATGGCCTGGACTTGAAGTTTACTTTGTCATTTACTAACTCTCAGATCATGGATGATTAATCTCACCCTAGGTTTACCGTCTGTAGAAAGGACGTAATGGTGGGTTCTTCACGAACAGTTCGGAGCAACGAAGCGGGTAATGTACTTGCTAGTGAGTAACCATTCAAAAATGGCAGCTGAATTCTCCTAAACGAACAACTGAACATCAATTTCTGTTTTTCAATCTTCACGGGCTAGGATGACCACACATTCCTACAGATGGTTTGTCCTAGACTAGCGTTCTCAAGGAATGAATTCACTTGAGAGGCTCCGTTCTAAATCCAGCTTACAGTGAAGCTACTCACCAGCTTAGCGGGAAAGGCAGCAACCCCTGGTGTAGCGAATGGATGCCAACAATGGACCTGTGAAGAAATCATGTCTGCTCGAAAAGCAACATAGCGGCCTTGTGGATGCAAACCAAGGGAAAGGAGGACACAAGGGCTAGACCACCCGAGACCTGTGCTTCTAAGTGTGCTATTTTCCTGATGACCATCAGAAGAATGGAGGAAACAATGTCTTTATCTTCAAAGTCTCGAGACTCTATCTTTAATTTTTTCATCTTTCTTTTTTAAATCCACCAGTCATCTGAATAACCAAGACTGTGGGTGGTTGGCTGAAGGAAGCATCTTCTGATGGAGTCTTTCAAAATTGCCATGGGGATGACAATGATTTCCTCTCCCACTTCATTTTCTGTGGTGAAATGTTTTTAACAAAATCTGCCATTCTGCCATGAATAATAGATTTTTCTTCATTAGTGTTAAAATTTTTTTTTTAAAATATACATTCAATTTCAGGAAACACCAACGTTGTTGACGAAGATGTCTTACTCCATCTAAGCGGTTAATCCCTAAGCCGTGTGGATAGTTCCAGTAGTGTTTGAAGTATTCAAAGGGCTTTTGTCCTCTAATCTGGCACCAGACTTACTTGTTTGCAAAGAAATGGAAAATTTGAGTCACATTAGCTTCCATAATAGGAGGATCTCTCTGCTTATTGAGCAGAGATTTTCAAAGATACACTGGCTTCAGGTGTAGACTGATGGAGTTGCAGACACACCCCTCAGAACCAGCTTGGCTTCCCTATTCTTTCTTTCTATGTCATTAGTTTCATTTGAAGACTGGCATGCTCGCTGGATTTGCTAATTCACGCCTGTAATCCTAGCCCTTGGGAGACTGAGGCAGGAGGATCGCTGTTGGTTTTAGGCAGTCTCATCTGTATAGTGAGTTCCAGGCCATCGTGGACTACAGAATGACACCCAGTGCCAAACATACGTGCACAGGTGCTCTGGTTAACTGTCAGTTGGAGGCTACTCCAGGATTCTCCGAGAATTCAATCCCAGCCAAAGATTATGATGGAGAATTTGGGGTCCTGTCAAAACAAGATGGCTACGTGTTCTGAGATGAAGGTGGACAAGTGTTCTCACAAAATGCCTGCTTTTATTTATATTGATTTGTTTATTTTTTGTGTGTGTATGAATGTTTTGCCTGCCTGTATTATATGTACAATGTGTGTGCCTGGTGCCCTCAGAGTTCAGAAGAGGGTGTCAGATCCCTTGGCAGTGAAATTAGGGATGGCTATAGCCACCATGTGTGTACTGGGAACTGAACCCTCTATAATAGCAAGTAATCTTTCCAGCCCCATTGTATGTATCAATTTTATCTTTTTGCGATATGGTCTCACTATGTTTTCATGGCTGGCCTGGAACTTTCAGGTTGAGACCAGACTGGCCTCAAACTCACAGAGCTCTGTATGCCTCTGTCTCCCAAGTGCTGGGATCTTCTTCTTTTTAATTTAATGTAATTACATTTCCCCCCTTTTTATGGTGCTGAGGATAAAAGCAGGGGCTCTGCATCTGCTAGGCAGGCTGGACCGTGAATTTCAACTCTGTAACTCGGGTAGGCCTTGAACTTGGAACCAACTGCCTCAGCTTCCTGAGTGACTGGAATAACAGGCCTGCCTCACGAGGCTAGCTTGCTTCTTTGGTTGTAAGTCGTGCTTCCTTTCTGTTCTTGACTAACTGTCATTTGGTAAGCATGTCTCCTTGTCTGAGAACCTGAGTTAGAGAATTACCCTTGCACCCTCCTCCCCGTTCTAGACTGGTTTCAAAGTAAGAAGGGGTGTTCTACTCTGTGCTAGGTGAGTTCTGCTCTGTGCTAGGAGAGTTCCGCTCTGTGCTAGGTGAGTTCCACTCTGTGCTAGGTGAGTTCCGCTCTGTGCTAGGTGAGTTCCACTCTGTGCTAGGTGAGTTCTACTCTGTGCTAGGTGAGTTCCGCTCTGTGCTAGGTGAGTTCTACTCTGTGCTAGGTGAGTTCTGCTCTGTGCTAGGTGAGTTCCACTCTGTGTTAGTGTTAGGTGAGTTCTGCTCTGTGCTAGGTGAGTTCTGCTCTGTGCTAGGTGAGTTCCGCTCTGTGCTAGGTGAGTTCCACTCTGTGCTAGGTGAGTTCCGCTCTGTGCTAGGTGAGTTCCACTCTGTGCTAGGTGAGTTCCACTCTGTGCTAGGTGAGTTCTGCTCTGTGCTAGGTGAGTTCTGCTCTGTGCTAGGTGAGTTCTGCTCTGTGCTAGGTGAGTTCCGCTCTGTGCTAGGTGAGTTCTGCTCTGTGCTAGGTGAGTTCTGCTCTGTGCTAGGTGAGTTCTCCTCTGTGCTAGGTGAGTTCTGCTCTGTGCTAGGTGAGTTCTGCTCTGTGCTAGGTGAGTTCCGCTCTGTGCTAGGTGAGTTCCGCTCTGTGCTAGGTGAGTTCTGCTCTGTGCTAGGTGAGTTCCACTCTGTGCTAGGTGAGTTCCACTCTGTGCTAGGTGAGTTCCACTCTGTGCTAGGTGAGTTCCACTCTGTGCTAGGTGAGTTCTGCTCTGTGCTAGGTGAGTTCTGCTCTGTGCTAGGTGAGTTCTGCTCTGTGCTAGGTGAGTTCTGCTCTGTGCTAGGTGAGTTCTGCTTTGTGCTAGGTGAGTTCCACTCTGTTCTAGGAGAGTTCCGCTCTGTGCTAGGTGAGTTCTACTCTGTGCTAGGTGAGTTCTGCTCTGTGCTAGGTGAGTTCCGCTCTGTGCTAGGTGAGTTCCACTCTGTGCTAGGTGAGTTCTCCTCTGTGCTAGGTGAGTTCTCCTCTGTGCTAGGTGAGTTCTGCTCTGTGCTAGGTGAGTTCCGCTCTGTGCTAGGTGAGTTCCACTCTGTGCTAGGTGAGTTCTCCTCTGTGCTAGGTGAGTTCTGCTCTGTGCTAGGTGAGTTCTGCTCTGTGCTAGGAGAGTTCCGCTCTGTGCTAGGTGAGTTCTACTCTGTGCTAGGTGAGTTCTGCTCTGTGCTAGGTGAGTTCCGCTCTGTGCTAGGTGAGTTCTACTCTGTGCTAGGTGAGTTCCACTCTGTGCTAGGTGAGTTCTCCTCTGTGCTAGGTGAGTTCTGCTCTGTGCTAGGTGAGTTCCGCTCTGTGCTAGGTGAGTTCTGCTCTGTGCTAGGTGAGTTCCACTCTGTGCTAGGTGAGTTCCACTCTGTGCTAGGTGAGTTCTGCTCTGTGCTAGGTGAGTTCTACTCTGTGCTAGGTGAGTTCTGCTCTGTGCTAGGTGAGTTCCACTCTGTGCTAGGTGAGTTCCACTCTGTGCTAGGTGAGTTCTGCTCTGTGCTAGGTGAGTTCTGCTCTGTGCTAGGTGAGTTCCACTCTGTGCTAGGTGAGTTCCACTCTGTGCTAGGTGAGTTCTGCTCTGTGCTAGGTGAGTTCTACTCTGTGCTAGGTGAGTTCTGCTCTGTGCTAGGTGAGTTCTACTCTGTGCTAGGTGAGTTCTGCTCTGTGCTAGGTGAGTTCTGCTCTGTGCTAGGTGAGTTCTGCTCTGTGCTAGGTGAGTTCCGCTCTGTGTTAGGTGAGTTCTGCTCTGTGCTAGGTGAGTTCTGCTCTGTGCTAGGTGAGTTCTCCTCTGTGCTAGGTGAGTTCTGCTCTGTGCTAGGTGAGTTCCGCTCTGTGCTAGGTGAGTTCTCCTCTGTGCTAGGTGAGTTCTCCTCTGTGCTAGGTGAGTTCTGCTCTGTGCTAGGTGAGTTCCGCTCTGTGCTAGGTGAGTTCCACTCTGTGCTAGGTGAGTTCTCCTCTGTGCTAGGTGAGTTCTCCTCTGTGCTAGGTGAGTTCTGCTCTGTGCTAGGTGAGTTCCGCTCTGTGCTAGGTGAGTTCCACTCTGTGCTAGGTGAGTTCTCCTCTGTGCTAGGTGAGTTCTGCTCTGTGCTAGGTGAGTTCTGCTCTGTGCTAGGAGAGTTCCGCTCTGTGCTAGGTGAGTTCTACTCTGTGCTAGGTGAGTTCTGCTCTGTGCTAGGTGAGTTCCGCTCTGTGCTAGGTGAGTTCCACTCTGTGCTAGGTGAGTTCCACTCTGTGCTAGGTGAGTTCTCCTCTGTGCTAGGTGAGTTCTGCTCTGTGCTAGGTGAGTTCCGCTCTGTGCTAGGTGAGTTCTGCTCTGTGCTAGGTGAGTTCCACTCTGTGCTAGGTGAGTTCCACTCTGTGCTAGGTGAGTTCTGCTCTGTGCTAGGTGAGTTCTACTCTGTGCTAGGTGAGTTCTGCTCTGTGCTAGGTGAGTTCCACTCTGTGCTAGGTGAGTTCCACTCTGTGCTAGGTGAGTTCTGCTCTGTGCTAGGTGAGTTCTGCTCTGTGCTAGGTGAGTTCCACTCTGTGCTAGGTGAGTTCCACTCTGTGCTAGGTGAGTTCTGCTCTGTGCTAGGTGAGTTCTACTCTGTGCTAGGTGAGTTCTGCTCTGTGCTAGGTGAGTTCCACTCTGTGCTAGGTGAGTTCCACTCTGTGCTAGGTGAGTTCTGCTCTGTGCTAGGTGAGTTCTGCTCTGTGCTAGGTGCGTTCCGCTCTGTGCTAGGTGAGTTCTACTCTGTGCTAGGTGAGTTCTGCTCTGTGCTAGGTGAGTTCTACTCTGTGCTAGGTGAGTTCTGCTCTGTGCTAGGTGAGTTCTGCTCTGTGCTAGGTGAGTTCTGCTCTGTGCTAGGTGAGTTCCGCTCTGTGTTAGGTGAGTTCTGCTCTGTGCTAGGTGAGTTCTGCTCTGTGCTAGGTGAGTTCTCCTCTGTGCTAGGTGAGTTCTGCTCTGTGCTAGGTGAGTTCCACTCTGTGCTAGGTGAGTTCCACTCTGTGCTAGGTGAGTTCTGCTCTGTGCTAGGTGAGTTCTGCTCTGTGCTAGGTGAGTTCTGCTCTGTGCTAGGTGAGTTCTGCTCTGTGCTAGGTGAGTTCCACTCTGTGCTAGGTGAGTTCCGCTCTGTGCTAGGTGAGTTCCGCTCTGTGCTAGGTGAGTTCTGCTCTGTGCTAGGTGAGTTCTACTCTGTGCTAGGTGAGTTCCACTCTGTGTTAGGTGAGTTCTGCTCTGTGCTAGGTGAGTTCCACTCTGTGTTAGGTGAGTTCCACTCTGTGCTAGGTGAGTTCCACTCTGTGCTAGGTGAGTTCTGCTCTGTGCTAGGTGAGTTCCACTCTGTGTTAGGTGAGTTCTGCTCTGTGCTAGGTGAGTTCTACTCTGGCCTATGATAGATGACACTTCTGAAAAGTGAACCAGGTTGAATCTATCAGTGAAGCACCTCTGTGTGTAGTGAAATACTATGCAGATCTATCATCATCACTTGACGGCATCATGTTCAGATATCTTGATTTAGATTTAAAATAGTTCTGGCATGACTACTAAGCCCTCTTCCCATAATAGAGCCGACAATTATTTTTTGCAATGGGAAGCAGTAGTATTATCTCATTGCTGTCAACAGCTTTATATATGGTGATCTGAATTACTTGATATTATACATAGGAGAATGTCTGGAAAAAATAACACAGATCAGCAAACAGTGGGGTAGGGGAAGATCCACTTGGACACTGCTTGGAAAAGGCTATTTAAATAGTGTTCTTTGTGGACTTCATCGGGCCTTTTAAACAAATAAACAAAATTTGAGCATCTGGGAGACTGAGCTCGATTGCCAGGGGAAGACATTGCCATGCCAAGATGATCGTTGTCTTTCTAGTTCTTTTGCTAATGACCTAAATACCTCCCAGAGCCTAACTTTTTCCTTCTTGCCCACCTTTCTTGGAAAGGCATTTGGGGTCTTCCCAGTGTCAAATGTTTGAAAATGTCTCCTATTACCCCAGCTGGGATTAGGCATCAATAAAATTAAGCAATTGTCTGCCATTAACTTAGCACATTGACAAAGAGCCTCATAGCACTTCCAACAGACTCAATCTCTCTCTTCTCATATGGAAGACAAAGGAAAAAGCAAGAAATAAACGAAGAAGGAAAACAGGCCCATCTTTGCATTACGTTGCCTTCAAGCATTTTGCTACTGTAGATTGCCTTAAGTGCATTCCAAAAATGTGCCACGTATAGTAAAAATAGCTCACATTTTAATTTCAGGACTTGGGAGGCTGAGGCAGAAGGGTTGCCACGAGTTTGAGGCTAGTGTGTACTTTGTAGCTAGTCAGTGAGACCCTGTCTCAAAACCAATCAAACATCACCCAGAACAGTATGATATAATAATAATAATTAATAATGATAATAAAGTTTTAAGTACATGGTTCCCAAGTGTGAGCTTTGTAGTTGACAATATTGAGCCGTGGTGTCAACAGTCTGGACAGAGCTACACATTAGGCCAAAGAGACAAAGAGGTGAATAATGGACCACAGGGCTCTGTCTGATCGCAGTCAGTGAACAGGCTCGTTTCTCTTTGCTTTGTACTCGGAGGGTCTCAGATTGATGTGGAAATAACAAATTATCTCCGCTCTGCACTCTGCCCCTCGACTCTGCCCACTCTACGCTCCTGCCCACTCTGAGCAGCTGTGTGTGCCGAAGTTCAAGGTCTGGGTCTCAGAGGAATGCCCCCCAGCTTTACAGCTCCAGGCCTCTGGAGAGGACCCCTCTCCAGCCCGGTCCAGGAAAGCACTTTTTAAACAGTTGTTTTTATGTTTTAACCCAGCCCTTTCCTTGTTCTGTTCAGCTGTGTTGTTTATCTTGCCTCTGCCCTGTTGACACGGAACTTCTGAATTGCTCTCTCAAATGGCCTTTCGGAGGTTTGTTTACAAATAAGGTGACTTTTAGATCAGAAGGCTATAGATCCAGTAATCATTTCCAAACCTGTCTTAGCTCTCTTGGTCTTCTTGTTCGAAATAAGACAAAATCCGGTAGCTCCCACAACCCCTCCAACGCTCTGTGGAAGTTTGGCCTTGTGCTGCGATCCCCGCTGCAAATTCAAGAATTCGAATCTTGAGAGAAGGTAGCTGGCGAGGAGTGTTCTCTCTAGCTGCCGTTTTTTTTTGTGCCCGTGTTGGTGATGGCAACAGGGGCTTCATACAGACCAGGCACGTGTTCTACTGATGAGCTGTCCACTGATACAAACAAATGGTTGAGAGATTAAAAAAATATATATATCTCACATTCATGTTATACCGTGTTCTACAAACACCTCTTCATGTACTGCACTTTTCTGGGTAGCTATCCTGTTTAGGTGAGCCAACAGATTTATTGGGCTTTCTTATGTCACCTAGAAGGTGTGTAGGTGACCCCATATAACTATCTTGACTGAAAAGACCCACCTCAGTATGGATGATAACTTCCATATAGCTGCATGGCTGGTCAACCTCCTTCCCACGCTGCAAGACCAGTGTGAATTACACACACTTGGCCACCAGAAGGGGCAGAAAGGAGTGGCTGATTCCTCAGGGGAGGCTACCCCCTACAAAGTCCCCTTCTATGAGGGAACACCAAAAGGCCCAATGCTGAGGGTCTCTTGTGCTAGTCCCAGCTACTCTAAGATGGAAGTGACCTTTAGAACCACAGGGGCTTAGCCTTCTCCCGAAGGTAACTCGTTTCCTGAGTCCAGCAGCCTTCCTACTGATTTTATTGCTCCGATCCCCAAGACTGTAGCGAGGCTAGAATCCAGTGTCCTCAGCAAGGGGTTGATGAAGTAACTGGTTCCTTAGATGCTGCTTGTGCTGTTGGAATTTGCGCGTTGCTGATTATATTACTTCTCTCCAGTTTGGGGCACAATTGGAGCCGTGTGTTCTATCTAGTCATCAATCTTTATATTTACCTATAATCTATGCATAGGGTGCAGAGAAAGCTGCTGCAAATAGCAGAAGCTGCACATAACCGGCCTGCAGTAGCTTCCCCTCGCTGCCAATGGAGAGAGAATGTGTTTCCATGTTCCATGGAACCTTTACCCCCAATATTTCTGCTTCCCTACCAGGTTTCTTTTGCGGATAAGCAGGTTTCTCTCTGGAAGGTCACCTGGTAGACAGAGCAGAAAGTCTATGTTCTTAGAAGAAAGGCTGTAATCTTCTCATCCCTTTATTTATAATCTGTTGTATATTAGTCATTTACAATTTAAGGTGAATGAATGAATGGGTATGGTGGTCTATGCTTATGATAATCTCAGCACTAGGAAGACTGAGGCAGGAAGATCATGAGTGTGGGGCCATCTACTGGAGTATGGGACGTCTAACTGCTGGGGGCCACACACTTAAAAAAGCCCCTGATGCTCCCTTCTCTTCCATTAGTTATGAATAGCTTCTCAGTTAGGGAGAAGAGCTCATGAGCCCCGCTTGCCTCTATGTGAGAACCTTGACTGACTTGCTCTTGTGTGCGCTGTCAACCACAGCTCTTAGGAGGCAATGAGTGAGTGGACCTGCCATGTCCAGAAGACGCTACTTTGCTCCTGTCTCCCCCCACCTCTGGCTTTTACAAACTTTTCCCCCCTTTTTTCTGCAGAAATCCCCGAGCCTTGCAGGACAGGGCGGGGGAGGGGGCAGAGGTGGTGGTATAGATGCCCCGTTTGTGATGAGCACTCCAGAGACTCTTATTCTCTGCACTTGGACTAGTCTTGAGTTTCTTCGTTAACTACCTTCCAGTGCATAACGAATCTCCTCTGATTAGGTCTGAGGCACGTGTGAATATGTGGGGAAAGAGACACAAACCAGAGGAGAGTTTGACACTATGTCCATTTTGCAGACTAATGCTAGTTCACTCACTGTGAACTCTCCAACCATAGGGTTTGGCTGGCCTTATAGTAGTAGGTATGCATTTCCTCCTATGGAGGTGGCCTTAAGTCTAAGAGAATGGACTTGCTTATCCCCATTATGGCTGCACCAGTATTGAATATATGGGGATATTTTGCAATGAGAGTCGTCATTGTAGTTCACAGGGTTCACAGAGGGGTAGAATTGTTGACTTTTCCCCCTTTCCAGCCTCACTGGACCTTCCAGTACTGTGAAAAGCATGGAGGTGATTTGGGATTCCCCTCTGCATGCTGTGAATATTATTGGTCAATAAAGAAACTGGCTTGGCCTGATAGGGCAAAACATAGATAGGTGGGAAAAGCTAAACTGAATGCTGGGAGGAGGAAGGCAAAATTAGAGAGAAGCCATGGAGCCATGGGAGACAGAGGCCGGAACTTTAGCTGGCAAGCGACAGTCACGTGATGATACACATATTAATAGTAATGGGTTAAATTAGTAAGTAAGAGTTAGCCAATAAGAAGCTAGAGCTAATGGGCCAAGCAGTGATTTAAATAATATAGTTTCTGTGTGATTATTTTGGGTCTGAGCTGCTGGGGGTCAGAAAAACAAACAAGTGACCTTAGTACAACATGGAGGAAGCTTCCTGGTCAGTAGCAACTTGATGTCTCCATGTCCTGTGACCAAAGGATGTGGTGTCTTCAGCAACTGGGGTCTTATCAGGAATAAGGACAATGACAATCAATACCTTTTATGCTCCAGTGCATTTCTGGGAGACTGTTGACCAAGAACATGGGGCAGGTACTCTATAATCTGGCACTATGCTTTTTAGTTGGCAACCCATGTCTTCTGGGAGGAGCATTATCCCCTGTGTAAGGTAACTCCAATTAAAGTATTCTATATGAACATACACATACACACACATACGAGAGGGAGGGAGAGAGAGAGAGAGAGAGAGAGAGATAGATTATGAAGCTTACTGAATAACAGGTTTCCTCAAGCTTCCCTTGTGTTACTAATTCCTCAACCCACCTCTCCTCAGCCCTACCCTCCCATTCCTTTATTCCTTTCCTCATCCAACCCCTCCTCCTCCTCATTTCCCTTTCCCCTTTGATATCATTTGTGTTCTACTTTCTCTGTTACCACAGCCCTTCCAGGTTTTACTTGTATATATGTGCCCTTTCGTTCACTTAGATTAATATTCTACAGTGTATCCCAGAGTCTTGGGGGGAGGAAACGAAGAAATGAATGCCTTCCAAGAACATTCTCCAAATTCTGTGCTAAAAAGCTGATCACCATTAGGCTGAGAGTGTTGGACGCTTTCCTAGGTGATGACTCATCAAGAGTTGCAGAAAGGATGAAGTTTGCAGTCGGTGTAGCCTGGAGAATAACTGAGCTGCTTTCCACCCAGTGGCTCCTTCTGCCACAGTTGAGGGAGAGAGATGAATCCTGGTTTGTACAATGACTCTTCTCTCGAGCTGTTCAGTTCCTCCGCACTGCCTGAGTTCCCTCATTTGGGAAATTACGTGCGAAAGCTAAGACGTTGGGAATCTGATCTTACTCCACCGTCACTGGCCCGCGTAAAGCACAGGGCCATGCTACCCTTCTGACCCCCAGTTTCCTCTTCCCTATAGTGACAAAAATGGAAGGTTGGCCTTTTGAGCCTGTGACTTGGAAGACAGTACAACACTAGAGAGGGCTCACCAACCTCAATAATCCCAAGAGAGAAGATTGAAAAGTCAAAAGTATTACAAAAGTTCGTGAGGAGCAAACACATTTTTTTTTTCAATAAAGACAAAATGATGGTCTGCCAAGTCATGTCAGAGTCCAAGGCAGAAGGGAAACAGGATTAAATGAAATCATGCTTGCAAGGTACTTGGCACACAGCTGGGTACATAGTGAGTATAAAATAAACACACATCATTATTATGAAATAATTCCCAAGGTTTCTTCTAGCTATCAAGTTGCTTAGCTACCAATTGTCCCCTCAATTTAGAGTCTTTTAATAATGTGGAAACTACTGGTTAAATTTCAGGCAAAAATTTGTAGGGTTGGCCCAATGTCCTCTAGGCCTCTGGACAATACAATTGTCTGGACAATAAAAAATAAAGATATTTTAAATTATTTTTATATGCATATAAGTCCCAATAAACACACTGAAATGTTAATATAATTTGAGAACAAGGTTAAATCTAACCATGGCCTGAAGAATGGTCAAACTAACCACTAATGTCTGCTGGTTACTCACACTCCCTCCAGTTCCCATCCACCCTCGTGGGTTTACATATACCATACTAGTATATGTGTATATGTCAAATATGGAGTGAAGGTCTCTTATGCCCTATGGAAATAGCTAGATGTAAGACAACCAGAGATAAAGCGGAATAGAATCCTGCCTTTGGAGCTTCTAATGAGGGTTAAAATATGCCAGAAAATGGGCCTGTATCACATGTTAAGGCAATTTCCTGGGAACAATGTAACTTAGAGTGCAAGGATTTATAATGAGAAATTATTTCCGTAAGAATTATTGTAAAAAAAAATCTAGATACCTACTTAGAGCCTCACCATTCAACACTTTCCATCCATTAACACTGACCCAAAACACATTTAAAAAACACTTAAAGGCATTATGTAAATACGGAGGAAATCAAAAAGGGCATGTATAATCATTCATACCTTCAGATGCTGACCCTTGGCTTGTGAAAAGTTACGGGGACCTTGTTACACAAAATGCCGCATAGAGAATATTCTTTAGACAGAGGAGTGATGAGTGCAAGGAGGAGCAGAGAGGACTCTGAGAATGGTCCAGAACCATTCCTGTGAACTTCACATCTGCTCTGGCTCCATGTACGTAGTGAGTAACCGAGCTAGAGACTGGGGACAAAAAGCAGTAAACTAATAAGGCCTATGGGATCTGGCCTCCTTTACATCCTCTTCTTGGTTTGTTTGTTTCTGTGTTTTGAGACAGAGCCTCAGTCTAGGCTAGGTTGTTCTGGGATCCACTCTGTAGCACACACTGTCCTCAGACTCATGGCTGTGCTCCTGCCCTAACCTGTATTGAGATTGCAGACATGAACTATAATGTATGGCATTTTATACTTCCTTTTAAAAGCTAAGTATTACCATTATTATTATTTATTAATTTCTTTTGCAGAGTGAGGTTGAATATTTATTTAGTGGGTTATGGAGGGAGAAAGGGGAAGGGGAGAAGAGCAGAGAGAGAGAGAGAGAGAGAGAGAGAGAGAGAGAGAGAGAGAGAGGAAAGAGAGATAGAAGCTGCCTCTCTGAGAGGGAGATGGAAAAGGAAGAGCTAATATTAGTATTATTGTATGTGTGTGGTCTAGTGTCATTCTTGGGACTGTCATAAAAGACATCTACAAGAGGCACCAAAGAGGGTGATTGAGGTGATGGAGAGATGGCTCAGTGATTAATATTCCTTCCTGTAAATCCAGGGGGCTGGAATTTGGTTCCTAGTGCCCATGTGGAAAAATTGCATGTGTCTTCCAGCCATGTAGGCCAGAAACTGGTGTTGGTCTCATGAAACTGAAGTTGTGGGCCATTGTGAGAC
The DNA here is from genome assembly GCF_037038515.1 of Microtus pennsylvanicus. Lineage (NCBI taxonomy): Eukaryota > Metazoa > Chordata > Mammalia > Rodentia > Cricetidae > Microtus > Microtus pennsylvanicus. The sequence goes on along the minus strand of NC_134588.1, from coordinate 65,422,557 downwards.
TCCATGTGGGTACCAGGTGCCGAGCCTGCATCCTCTGGAAGAGCAGTCAATGCTCTTAATTGCTGAACTGTCTCCCTAGCCCATCCATCACTTGTCTTTGAGGTAGGGTCTCTCTTCCTTCTGCTGTGCTGTGTACTCCTGCAGTGTTGGGATTATTGATGCACTGCTGTGTTTGGCTTTTTATGTGAGTTCTGGGGATTGCACTCAGGGTCACAGGATTTGTGCCTTTGGCACTTTTACCTATGGAGCCATCTTGCCAGCCCATTATAGCCTTCTTAAAGATACCAAAGGAGAAATAAGCCAGTCTGTTCAAGCTGCTATAGTATGTTTCCATTGATATGACCTTGAGAAGCTAAGGTTCTGGAGAGGGTTAATAAGATCAGTGGAATCCAGGGAGAGGGGGATGAATAGCAGAGTACGTTAGTGCAACCACTCCATATGGAGCTGAAATGTTGTATAGACATCCTTAAACATTTTTCTAGACCCTTAGAATGGGTAACAACATCAATTGCTAACTAAAACCATCAACACTAAGAGATAATGATGTGCTAAAGTGGGCGCATCACCAAGAGATGAACCTTTTTGCCAGGGGGATGTTGGTAACTAGGGATGCTATGCATGGGATATGGTAGGAGGTAAATAGGAAATCTTGGTACCCTTGAAGGTGTTCCAGTGATAGATCTGAGGAGCTATGGGGGGGGGTGGAGGGAGGCGGTACATGGGGAAGAATTTTCTTGATTTCTGTAGAGTCAAAATCTTTCCCGATAGGTTCTCCATAGCACACTGGCCCCAGAAGAATTTGTGTCGGGGAGGGCATCATCTCTCCTTTATTACACTGCAACAAAAGCCAACATGACCAGAGACATAAGGAGTTCTACCTACTTACTTTATTGTTTATGCCCAATCTGAGCTCTAAGAGCTGGGCTTGGTACCCTAAGGTTTGTGCTCTCAGATCTCATATGAGCGAACTCACATCTTCAAGTCTGTAATTGTTTTTTTTATTGAAGATAGATTATTCTCTTTACAGCACATTCTGACCATATTTTCCCCTCTTTCTACTTCTCCCAGATCTACCTCCCATTTCCTTTCTTCTCTGGATCCAATCTCTCTCTGTCTTCCTTCAGAAGAGAACAGGCCTCCAAGAGACAACCAAAACCACAAAAAGAAAGACTATCTCTAACACAAGGCAAAAGCCCTCACACTGAGACTGGACATGCCAACCTGATAGGAGGAAAAGCATCCCAAAAGGCACAAATTGGGAGAGACCAGTTGCCGACTCTTAATGACTTTCTTTTTTTTTTTTTTTTAAAAAAAGATTTATTTATTATGTGCACAGTGTTCAGCCTCTATGTATGCCTGCAAGCCAGAAGAGGGCACCAGATCTCAGTACAGAAGGTTGTGAGCCACCATGTGGTTGCTGGGAATTGAACTCAGGACCTCCGGAAGAGCAGTCCGTGCTCTTAACCTCTGAGCCATCTCTCCAGCCCCTTCTTAATGACTTTCAAAGACTGTTAAGAGACATTTCTAGTCTACAACCCACTGTTTGGATAACACCTGATCTAATAATTTATTTAAACAAAACCTTAGATGGTGATAAAGACTTGAATAGTCCCAGAGAATCAACAACTGAAGTGGAGAAGGAATTGACAATTGTTGAGGAGAAATTACAGGAAACACATGTGGATAGGGTGAATCCAAATTTTAATTGTATTCTAGTCATATTGCTTTCCAGAATTTGCAGGAATTTTAATGCAGAGAGATGATATCCTAGCATGGATCTTTTTTTTAACCACATAAACCAAGTGAAAAAATTAAAAACTTATATGGAAAAAGTCTCGGAATTAATTATAAAAGGTAAATTGAGACTTTGTCAATTAGCAGGTATAGACCTAGCAGAGACTATAGTGCTTTTTACTACTGATGAAATAAAAGTTATGGGAAGGCAATGAACCATGACAAAGAGCTTGTGCTCATTTTTTTTGGAGAAGTTAATAGCAATTATCCCCCAAACAATAGACTTAATCTTGTAAATGGAACTTCTTGGATTCTTCCCCAAATTGTATGTGATGCTCCAATAACTGGAGCCAATACATTTTATACTGTTGCAAATAAGTCAGAGGAGGCAGGTTACAAATCAGAAGAATTAAATAAGATGGGACAAAGCCCTTCGAATTCTGCCCAAAAAGCAGAATTATATGTATTCTCATGGTTATAAAGGATTGTAAAGAACCTCTTAATATATTATTCACAATATTCAGAAAGAGTAGTTTTGCATATTGAAACAGTTGAATTTATACCAGATGATGCAGAATTGATTTCATTATTCATACAGGTTCAAGACATAATCAGGAATAGGCTTTGTCCCATATACATAGCACACATCCGATCCCATATGTGTCTGCCAGGTCCTCTAGCACAAGGCTATGCATAAATTGATTGATTACTGATTGATATGTTGAAGGCTTCAGAATTCCAGAAGAGACATTATGTCAATAGAAAAGGTTTAAAGAAAGAATTTTCTATTACATGGCAACAAGTTAAGGAGATTATAAAGAGATGTCCTACTTGCTCTTTCTATAACCAAACATCACTACCTTCAGGGACTAACCCAAAGGGTACTCAAAGGAATGAAATCTGGCAGATGAATGTGTTCCACTTTCAGAATTTGGAAAATAAAAATATGTCCACTACACTATTGACACTTATTCAGGTTTTCAGTGGGCAAATGCTTTAAGTTCAGAAAAGGCTGATTTAGTAACCACACATTTATTAGAAGTTATGGTCATCATGGGTATGCCTGCACAAATAAAACAGATAATGGTCTAGCTTATGTCTCTAGGAAAATGAAACAGTTTTTTGATTCTTATAATAGAAAGCATATTACAGGTATACCACACAATCCTACAGGTCAGGCAGTTGTAGAAAGATGAAATTGAACTATAAAGTTTATGTTAAACAAACAGAAAGGGATGGAAAATACCCCCAGAAATAGATTACATAATGCTTTGTTAACCTTGAATTTTCTTAACTCTAAGCGACAACAGCAGCAGAGAGACATTGGATAATAGAGATGTCTTCTGAATTAAATCAGCTGGTGTATTTTAAGGATGTGTTGACCTCACAATGGAAACCAGGAGATGTCTACGTTAGGAAATGGGTTTTGCTCTTGGTTCCACAGGAGAAGAAAACTATAGATACCATCAAAATTAATAAAAATTCACTTTGAAAAAGAGAGATCTCTTGGTAAAGAGAAATGACATCTTATCCACCATGGTGACAACCATACAGCTGGTAAGGAAACCATATAGACTTGGGGCCGGATTCTGCTCTTGTCTTTACAGGAAAATACACATGTTCAAAAATTCAAGAGACCCTGTATGTTTGGATGCTGACAGAAGGAAAAATAGCTATCCAATAAGGATCATCAAGTAAAAGAAATATGACTTGTAAGGACAGGTGATCAAAACATATATATATATCTATATATATATGAATATATATAGCTGGATTTGGAGTTGGATAGTGGCTCTGTCCTTCTCTAAATCCAAGCATGTTTTTAAAAGAAAAATTCAGAGTCAAGAGCCATCTAGTATGGGACAGAAAGAAGAAACAATTTAGAAAAACATTTACTTTTCTTCATACCTACTTTTGTCTCTATTGTACCTTTCATCGAATATATATGTCTTTATATGTCTATATAAATAATGTTTAAGTTTTCCAAGATGAAAAATAAATTTTCCTGCAGTAATCTTTGAAGTTTCCAGGAAGAAGATTAAACCCGATGACAACAACTCCACCTGGTGGATATGACGTCATGATGCTGGGTAGTGCTCCTATAAGACCTATTTTGGGTACTAGCTGCTCAAGATGAATCCAACTTGGTTAGATGAAATGGTGCACTTTTTTACAATGTTCTGGCCAGAACTCCAAATAGGAACCTCAGAAAAACCCTACTGAATATTCAGAGGCTATTTGCAATTATACCAGACAGTAATCTTGAAACTTAACCATTATTTTACTTTCACAGGATCCCATAGAAAGAACATCACCCCCATGACAGCTGATAGTAATTCTAGAAGATCTTGTCCCTCTCCCAACAAAGTTTGTCCTCTAGGGATATCATTTAGGGGTTGATTATGATTGCTATAGGGTTGGGGGAAAATTATGTAGGATCAGGGATCTCTTTGAAAAAAAGAGGAAATTGTATGAGATAATATATTAGTGTGAGCTTACTCACACTAATAATAATAGTGAGTAATGGAGTGAGTCTTGTGAGCTATTATTTATAGGTAATTTATAATGGTATAGATTCTTGTGTATTGATACGAACTTAAATTATATTCCATATGTTCCTATTTTCATCTACAATATTTATATATCTAAGTAAAGTTACTTTGTCATATTGTATGCATGCATGCTTCTACCTCTGCTTAAGACATTTTGTATATTGATACAATTTTAGGATATATTTATCATATTGCAATATATATTTCTACCTCTGATCAAGATACTTATACATTTTGAAATTATTGTCCTCATTTTTTGCACAGTTATTGAAAGATTATTTAATATTCTAATATGAAGTCTTAGTCTTTAAGTTATATAGGTATTAAAAGTCATAGGACAATAGTCATCCATGTTTGCCATTCTTATAGTTAGACTAATCAGGTTCTTTAGGCACATAGAGATTGTATTCTGCTTAGATAGGTAATTTTCAACCACTTCAAAGATCTGTAGAATATGGCATTTAAATAACTTAGGGTTCTGTTGAAGTGAGACATGATTGCTCCTGGCAGAACTGATCTATTCACGAGAGAATGTTGAGCACTGAAGACACTCTATTTGGAGCTTGTTTTCTTTTTGGCAAAATTGGCCTTTGGACAAGGAACTGCCCATGCATCAATCACTGATAAAATGCACGTTGTTGTTCAGACAGGACAAGCAGGATATAAGAAAAATGACTGTCAAATCTAGCCAGGGTTTTGACAAATCCCTTGCCTCTGAAAATGGTCTGTCAGTTACTCTAGGCCTTAGCCAAAGTTGGTTGCTCCAACATTGCAAATGAGACTTTGGGTGATTGCCCAGGTAGCCAGTTGTCTCTGTCATTTGTTTTCGTTTTGTAAGTTGCTTGATTGCTCTTCCTGCTTACTCAAGTAATATTATTTCCCTTCTCGGGTCTTCATTGGGGTTGAAGACTAGATAGTTGTAGTTACTTTACTCTCATGACTTGAGCAAGTTATTTATTATATAAGACTTATATATATTATATATAATAAAAAGTTATTTATTATATTAGACTTATACATATATAATATATATATATCACTAAGATAGGATAATTATTGAAACATTTATTACATGTTTCTTGCTTGATATTTTTTATGCTGGTTGTAATCCTAATTTTTATATCTGATATTTGTTCTTTTTTTTTTTTTTTTTTTTTTTTTTTTGAGGATAAAAGATTCTTTTAATCAAGTACCTGGCTTGATAGTTTAATTTGTTGGTGGAAAAACACCTCATAGAATCACATTGTTTAATGAGATTTCTAAGGCAGGAAAGAAAATTCATCTCTAATCCAAATACTGAATTTTAATTATGAAAATAAAATTCTTCTTTTCTTTTCCTTTTTTTACTTAAATGAATTTTTTTCATTTATTTTACATAGTGACCAGTTTCCCTTCCCTCCTCTTCTCCTATCTCCTCCCCTTTCCCATCTATCCTCCTCCCCATTCACTCCTCCTCCATCTTCATTCAGAAAGGGACAGGCTTCCCATGGACTTGCACAAATCATGGCACATCAATTTGAGACAGGACCGAGCTCCTCCCCTCATGTCGAGGTGGGATCAGGTAATCCAGCATGAGGACAGGTTTCCAAAAGCCAGCTAAGCACTAGAGAGAGGTCCTGCTCTTACTGCTAGAAGCCTTACTAAGATATCAAGCTCCAAGATTGAATTCTTCTTCTTCAATAGGAGAAGCAATCAAATTTAACAAGCTAGAGCCAGGGAAGATTGAAATAGCGCAAGCGCAGTGCCCAGAAGAGCTACACCTGGTAGTTATAATTCAGTAATGCTTCTTTCCACAGAGCAGGAAATCCTGTGCTGCAAATTATATAAGAACTAAATCTTCAACTCAGATTGATAAACATTAAAACAGTTTCCTTAGAGAAATTATTTAAAATGCAACAGCAATCCATTCCAAGTCAGTTCTTCCTTTATGGAAAGAAGCTATCTAAATCACCCACCACAAGGCAAGAACCTTTAGACACAACCCTGACCATGATCCGTGTTCTGGTATTCTCTATGATCTCCAGTCCATACTAGAAAGTCATAAATTCATCCAAATAGAAACCATGATGTTGAAGTAGAAGTTGCTATGCAGCAGTCAACCACAGTTATGCACGAGCCTCAGCACCACGTCAGAAGTACAAAATGTCAGCCTAAACAAGGTTCTTGCCGAACAATGTCTTTCTTCACAGCGATGTAAAAATTGATGAAGTACAGCTTTAATTCCAGCACTCTGAAGGAAGAGACAGGTGGATGGATCTCTGTGAGTTTGAGGCCATCTTGATCTGCAAGAGCTAGTTACAGCACAGGCACCATAGAGAAACCCATTGTCCTTGGCGTCTCATCAGCCCTCATTGTTCGCCATGTTCCGAGAGTCCAGTTTTATCCCATGCTTTTTCTGGTAACAGTCCAGCTGGCCTTGGTGAGCTCGCAGTAGATCATCTCCACTGTCTCAGTGGGTGGGTGCACTCCTCGTGGTCCCGACATCTTTGCTCATGTTCTCACTCCTTCTGCTCCTCATTGGGACCTTGGGAGCTCAGTCCAGTGCTCCAGTGTGGGTCTCTGTCTCTATCTCCATCCATCGCCAGATGTAAGTTCTAGGATGGTATGCAATATATTCGTCAGTATTGCTCTAGGGTAGGGTCATTTCAGGTTCCCTATCCTCAGCTGCCCAGGGAACTAACTGGGGACCTCAGCTTGGGCACCTGGGAGCCCCTCTAGGGTCAAGTCTCCTGCCCACCCTAAAGTGGGTCCCTTAACTAAGAATTGTGGTTCCGTGCTCCCCTATCCAACCTTCCTTTATCCCGATCCTTCTGTTTCCCCAAGTCCACCCTCCTTCCCTTCTACCTTTTCTCTCCCCATCTCCCCTAACCCCCATCCCACCCCACCCCCAAGATCCCATTTTCCCCCCGGCAATTTTGTCTACTTCCCTTATCCAAGAGGATAACTATATGTTTTTCCTTGGGTTCACCTTCTTACTTAGCTTTTTTAGATTCGCCTATTGTAGACTCCATGAACCCTATTTATGGCTAGAAACCAATTATGAGTGAGTACATCCCATGTTCGTCTTTTTGGGCCTGGGATACCTCACTCAGGATAGTGTTTTCTATTTCCATCCATTTGCATGCAAAATTCGAGAAGTCATTGTTTTTTACCGCAGCGTAGTACTCTAGTGTGTATATATTCCATACTTTCTTCATCCATTCTTCCATTGAAGGGCATCTAGGTTGTTTCCAGGTTCTGGCTATTACAAATAATACTGCTATGAACATAGTTGAACAAATGCTTTTGACATGTGATAGAGCATCTCTTGGGTAAATTCCCAAGAGTGGTATTGCTGGGTCCAGGGGTAGGTTGATCCCGAATTTCCGGAGAAACCGAAACACTGACTTCCACAGTGGTTGCACAAGATTGCATTCCCACCAGCAATGGATGAGGGTACCCCTTCCTCCACAGCCTCTCCAGCAAAGGCTATCCTTGGTGTTTTTGACTTTAGCCAATCTTACAGGTGTAAGATGATATCTCAAAGTTGTTTTGATTTGCATTTCCCTGATCGCTAAGGAGGTTGAGCATGACCTTAAGTGTCTTTTGGTCATTTGAACTTCTTCTGTTGAGAATTCTCTGTTCAGTTCAGCGCCCCATTTTTTAATTGGGTTAATTAGCATTTTAAAGTCTAGTTTCTTGAGTTCTCTATATATTTTGGAGATCAGACCTTTGTCTGTTGCGGGGTTGGTGAAGATCTTCTCCCAGTCAGTAGGTTGCCTTTGTGTCTTAGTGACAGTGTCCTTTGCTTTACAGAAGCTTCTCAGTTTTAGTAGGTCCCATTTATTCAATGTTGCCCTTAATGTCTGTGCTTCTGGGGTTATACCTAAGAAGCGATCGCCTGTGCCCATCTGTTGTAGGGTATTGCCCACTTTCTCTTCTATCAGGTTCAGTGTTTTCGGGCTGATATTGAGGTCTTTAATCCATTTGGACTTGAGTTTTGTGCACGGTGATAGATATGGGTCTATTTTCATTCTTCTACAGGTTGACATCCAGTTGTGCCAGCACCATTTGTTGAAGATGCTTTCTTTCTTCCAATGTAAACTTTTAGCTCCTTTATCGAAAATGAGGTGTTCATAGGTTTGTGGGATAAAGTCCGGGTCTTCTATACGATTCCATTGGTCGACTTCTCTGTTTTTATGCCAGTACCACCCTGTTTTCATTACTGTAGCTCTGTAATAGAGTTTGAAGTCAGGGATGGTAATGCCTCCAGAAGATCCTTTATTGTATAGGATTGTTTTGGCTATCCTGGGTTTTTTGTTTTTCCATATAAAGTTGATTATTGTCCTCTCCAGATCTGTGAAGAATTTTGATGGGATCTTGATGGGGATTGCATTGAATCTATAAATTGCCTTTGGTAGAATTGCCATTTTTACTATGTTGATCCTCCCAATCCAAGAGCAAGGGATGTCCATCCATTTTTTGGTATCCTCTTCAATTTCTTTCTTCAATGCCTTAAAGTTCTTGTCAAATAGATCTTTCACTTCCTTGGTTAGATTTACCCCAAGATATTTTATGCTGTTTGTGGCTATCGTGAATGGAGAAGCTTCTCTGATTTCCCTCTCTGCTTCCATATCCTTTGAGTATAGGAGGGCGACTGATTTTTTGGAGTTGATCTTGTATCCTGCCACATTACTAAAGCTGTTTATCAGCTGTAAAAGTTCTTTGGTGGAATTTTGGGGGTCGCTTATGTACACTATCATATCATCTGCGAATAACGAAAGTTTAACTTCTTCATTTCCAATTCGAATCCCCTTGATCCCATTATGCTGTCTTATTGCTATTGCTAGAACTTCCAGCACTATATTGAAGAGGTATGGCGAAAGTGGGCAGCCTTGTCGTGTTCCTGAGTTAAGCGGGATGGCTTTGAGTTTCTCTCCATTTAATTTGATGTTAGCTGTCGGCTTGCTGTATATAGCTTTTATTATAATTAGGTATGACCCTTGTATCCCTAATCTCTCCAAGACTTTTAACATAAATGGATGTTGAATTTTGTCAAATGCTTTTTCAGCATCTAATGAAATGATCATATGGTTTTTTTCTTTCAGTTTATTTATATGATGGATTACATTGATAGATTTTCGTATGTTGAACCAGCCCTGCATCTCAGGAATGAAGCCTACTTGATCATAATGGATAATTTTTCGGATGTGTTCTTGGATTCGGTTTGCCAGTATTTTGTTGAGGATTTTTGCGTCGATATTCATGAGTGAGATCGGCCTGTAATTCTCTTTCCTGGTTGAGTCTTTGTGTGGTTTTGGTATCAGAGTAACTGTAGCTTCATAAAAGGAATTTGGTAATGACCCTTCTGTTTCTATATTGTGGAATACATTGAGGAGTATAGGTATTAGGTCTTCTTGGAAGTTCTGGTAGAATTCCGCATTGAAACCATCTGGCCCTGGGCTTTTTTTGGTAGGGAGGTTTTTGATAACAGCTTCTAGTTCTTCGCGACTGACAGGTCTGTTTAGCTTGTTCACCTGGTCCTGATTTAATTTTGGTAAATCGTATTTATCTAAGAAAGTGTCCATTTCTTTTACATTTTCCAGTTTAGTGGCATACAAGCTTTTGTAGTAAGATCTAATGACTCTCTGAATTTCCTCTGTGTTTGTGGTTATGTCCCCCTTTTCATTTCTGATCTTATTAATTTGCAAATTTTCTCTCTGCCGTTTGATTAGTTTGGATAGGGGTTTGTCAATCTTGTTGATTTTTTCCAGGAACCAGCTTCTTGATTCATTGATTCTTTGGATTGTTTTTTGTGTTTCTATTTTGTTGATTTCAGCCCTCAGTTTGATTATTTCCAGTCTTCTACTCCTCCTAGGTGAGTCTGCTTCTTTTTTTTCTAGAGCTTTCAGGTGGGCTGTTAAGTCTCCAATATGTGCTTTCTCTGTTTTCTTTAAGTGGGCACTTAGTGCTATGAACTTTCCTCTCAGGACTGCTTTCATAGTGTCCCATAAGTTCGAGTATGTTGTTTCTTTATTTTCATTGAATTCAAGGAAGACTTTAATTTCTTTCTTTATTTCCTCCTTAATCCAGGTATGGTTCAGTAGTTGACTGTTCAGTTTCCATGAGTTTGTAGGCTTTCTGGGGGTAGCATTGTTGTTGAATTCTAACTTTAATCCATGGTGGTCTGATAAGACACAGGTGGTTAGTAATATTTTTTTGTAGCTGTGTAAGTTAGCTTTGTTACCAAGTATGTGGTCAATTTTCGAGAAGGTTCCATGAGCTGCAGAGAAAAAGGTATATTCTTTCCTATTTGGGTGGAATATTCTATAGATGTCTGTTAAGTCCATTTGCTTCATTACCTCCATTAATTCTCTAATATCTCTGTTAGGTTTCTGTCTGATTGACCTGTCCATTGGTGAAAGAGGAGTGTTGAAGTCTCCTACTATTAGTGTGTGCGGTTTGATGGCTGCCTTGAATTTTAGCAATGTTTCTTTTACATACGTGGGTGCTTTTATATTAGGGGCATAGATATTCAGGATTGAGATTTCTTCCTGATGAATTTTTCCTGTTATGAGTATAAAATGTCCCTCTCCATCTCTTTTGATTGATTTAAGTTTGAAGTCAACTTTGTTAGAAATTAGTATGGCCACACCTGCTTGTTTCTTAGGTCCATTTGCTTGATAAGCCTTTTCCCAGCCCTTTACTCTGAGTAGGTGCCTGTCTTTGTGGTTGAGGTGTGTTTCTTGTAGACAGCAGAATGTTGGATCCTGTTTTCGTATCCAGTCTCTTAGCCTGTGCCTTTTTATAGGTGAGTTGAGTCCATTGACATTAAGTGATATTAATGACCAGTGGTTGTTAACTCCGGTCACTTTTTAAGTAGTAGGGTTTGTGTGTTTCCCTTCTTTGAGTTGCGCTGGTGAAGGGTCTCTAGATGTCTGAGTTATTGAGGTCTTTGTTGGACTCCTTGGTTAGTGATTTTCCTTCCATTATTTTCTGTAAGGCTGGATTTGTGGCTACGTATTGCTTAAATTTGTTTTTATCCTGGAAAATTTTGTTTTCTCCATTTATGGTGAACGAAAGCTTGGCTGGATATAGTAGTCTGGGCTTGCATCCATGGTCTCTTAGTTTTTGCAGTACATCTATCCAGGACCTTCTGGCTTTCATGGTTTCCATAGAGAAGTCAGGTGTAAGTCTGATAGGTTTACCTTTATAAGTAAGTTGGCCTTTTTCCTTTGCGGCTCTTAATATTCTTTCTTTATTCTGTATATTTTGTGTTTTGATTATTATATGGCGAGGGGATGTTTTTTTTTGATCCAGCCTATTTGGGGTTCTGTATGCCTCTTGAACCTTCATAGGTACATCCTTCTTCAGGTTGGGAAAGTTTTCTTCTATAATTTTGTTAAGTATATTTTCTGGACCGTTGAGCTGCACTTCTTCTCCTTCTTCTACTCCAATTATTCTTAGGTTTGGTCTTTTTATTGTGTCCCATATTTCCTGAATGTTTTGTGATGAGAGTTTGTTGGACTTGCTGTTTTCTTTGATCAGTGCGTTTATTTTCTCTATGTTATCCTCAGACTCTGAGATTCTTTCTTCTATCTCTTGTATTCTGCTGGTTATGCTTGTTTCTGTAGTCTCTATTCGTTTACCTAGATTTTCCATGTCCAGCCGGCCCTCTGTTTGTGTTTTCTTCTTTGCCTCCATTTCATTTTTCAAATCATGAACTGTTTCCATTATCTGCTTGATTGTTTTTCCTTGCTTTCCTAGGGTATCATTCACTGATTTACTCAATTCCTCGAACTTTCTGTTATACTTCTCATCCATTTCTATAAGGGCGTTTTTTATATGCTGTTTAAGGGTGTCAATCACTGTCATGAAGTCAGTTTTTTCTCCTTCTTCATGATTAAGGTGTTCATGTCCTCCTGTTGTGAGGTCGCTGGCTTCTGGTGGTTTCGTGTTGTTCTTCAGATTGTTGGGTGAATTCTTGCATTGGCGTCTCCCCATCTCTTCCTTCCAATATTCTCCTATGGATCTTCTTTTACAGGATCAGGTCTTCTTGCCAACTGATGTACCTTCCAAGTGATGTCACTCCCCCGTGATGTTTCTCCTGGAGTCCAGTTCCGATCTCCTTGCTGCTTGGTTAGCTTCCAAACAAAGGCCCACCCTGCTTGCTGCAGGCAGGTTATGGAGACAAAGGAGCTACCACCTTCCCCTTTGCACTCACCTTCGGGTTCAGTCCCAGCGCCCAGGCAGGCTGAACAGGGCGGCACTCTGCTCCAAGAAGGGAGGGATGGAGGGAGACAGGGGGTAGGGGGATCTGGATGTAAGCTGGATGGGATAGGAAGAGAGAGGAGGTACCGGGCAGTGTAGCCCTGTAGGTTGATCAGGAAGTGTAGGCGGGCTGTTCCCGGGTGCCGCAGCACTCACTCACCACAATGATGTCTCACTAGGTGCCCTGATCGAAACTCCGTGCTGCTTGGTTCGCTCGCAGACAAAGGGCCCACCCTGCTTGCTGCAGGCGGGCTATGGGGACAAAGAAGCCCCCGAGCTCCCCTTTACCCTACGCTTGGGGTTGGGACCCAGCGCTGATATTTGTTCTTATTGTATATAACTTTGTATTAGGCTTAGAACTTTCTTATTTAGATAAAAGGGGGAGGTGCTACAGAAAATCATTCACCCGATTGCCTTTAATTTACCCAATCACTTGGGTGTGGACTTTTATACTGTATATGCTGATGGAAAGTCCACGTCTGACCTCTTTTCCAGCTACGGGATTTGGTTGCTGTTCCTCATTCCAGCAGAGGATTATGATCTGTGAGTCTACCCCTAAATAAATAACCCTCTATTATACTCAATTCTGAGCTAGTGTGGGGTTTCTTTTAAGTGTCCTTCTTCATTCTGCCTCTTCTGTGGCATTCCCTGAGCTCCGAGGGGAGAGACCTGATAGAGACTTCCAATATAGACTCTCTCTCCTCTTAATGTATGACTGTGTGTCTCTGCACCCACTCCCATCTGTCGCTGGAGGAAGCCTTTCTGATGACAACTGAACCACACATCAATTTATGATATAGATCATTAGGAATCATTTCATTGCTTTTCACTTCATGCTTAATCAGACATTGGTTGGTCACTCTCACAAGTTATGTGCAGCCACTGCCCCAGCACATCTTGCAGGCAGGACAGATTGTAGGTAAAAGTCAAATTGTGGCTGGGTTGGTGTTTAGGTTTCTCTTTCCAGGTTCTGCAGAATACCTTTCTGCTCCAAAGAGACTAGAATGTAGGGGTAAAGACACCATACAAGCACCAGCTCAACCTCTCTATGTTTAATAAGTTGTGTGGAGTTGTCCTTTCCAAACGGCCCCATTGTCAGTTTGCAGAGAGCAACCCTCTGTCCTAGCATCAACCTGGGTTGTTTGGGGGAAATCTCCACCTGTGACCCTTGACCAACAACTCAACTGAATACAACCTGGCACTGCCTCTGCAATCCTTGCCTGCCTACAAGAGATGACCAGTTCAGATTCCATATCCCCCATTACTAGGAGTCCTCACTAAGGTTGCCCTTTTAGATCCAGGAAGTTTCCCCTGAAGTAGGATTCCATACCACTCCCTTGTGCCCTCCCCATTCTAACCATCTTTCTCCAAACTTGCCCTTTTTATCTCATCACCCCACCACCTGGTACCTCCCTCTCTTGTCCCCACTCATCCTGAGTCTACTTACTAAATCTATTTTTCCTTCCCAAGGAGAGTCTTGCTTTCCCCCCCTTCAGTCCTCCTCTTTGGGTCTCTGGATTGTACCTTGGTAATCATTTACTTAATGTCTAATAGGTACTTATAGATAAGTACATATCTTGTTTGTCTTTTTGGGTCCGTATTACCTCACTCAGGCCGATTTTTTTTTCTAGTTCCATCTGTTTTCCTTTGAATTTCATGATGTCATTTTTTTAAACAGCTGACTAATAATACTCCATTGTGTAAATGTACCACATTTTTCTTTATCCATTCTTCTGTTGGGGGACATCTATGTTGTTTCCAGTTTCTGGTCATTAAGAATAAAGCCACAGCCGGGCGATGGTGGCGCACGCCTTTAATCCCAGCACTCGGGAGGCAGAGGCAGGCGGATCTCTGTGAGTTCGAGACCAGCCTGGTCTACAGAGCTAGTTCCAGGACAGGCTCCAAAGCCACAGAGAAACCCTGTCTCGAAACCCCCCCCCCCCAAAAAAAAAAGAATAAAGCCACATGAACATGGTTGATCAGGTGTCCTTGTGGTAAGATTAAGTGTCCTTAGGGTACACGTCCAAGAGTGGTATAGCTAAGTCTTGAAGTAGATCGATTCCCAACTACCTGAGGAACCACCATATTGATTCCCATAGTGGTTTGCTAGTTGGAACTCCCAGCACCAGTGGAGGAGTGTTCCCTTGCTTTTCTCCTCTCTAGCAGGAGCTGCCACTTGCTACTGATCTTAGCCACTCTGACAGGTGTAAGATGGAATCTCAAAGTAGCTTTGATTTGCATTTTCCTCATGACTGAGGATGTTGAACATTTGTTTCTTAGCCATTTGAGTTTCCTCTATTGAGTTTTCTGTTTAGATATGTACTCTATTTTATTTTTATTTTTTTATTTTTTGGTTTTTCGAGACAGGGTTTCTCTGTTGCTTTGGAGCCTGTCCTGGAACTATCTCTGTAGACCAGGCTGGCCTCGAACTCACAGAGATCCGCCTGCCTCCCCTAGTGCTGGGATTAAAGGCGTGCGCCACCACCGCCCGGCGGTGTACTCTATTTTAAAATTGGGTTATTTGTTATTTTGGACTTTTTAAAAAATATATTTTGGATATTAGAGCTCTATTGGATACAGAATTATTAAAAAACCTTTTTCCATTCTGTAGACTGAAGCTTTGTCCAATTGATAGTGTCCTTTGCCTTACAGAAACATGTCTGTTTCATAACATACCATTTATTAATTATTGATCTTAGTGCCTGTGCTATTGTATTTTGTTCAGAAATTCTTCTTCTGTGCCAATATTTTCAAGACTATTCCCCACTTTCTCTTCTATCTGGTTCAGTGTATTTGGCTTTATGTCAAAGTCTTTGATCCACTTGGATTTGAGTTTTGTGCAGGGTAATAAGAATGTATTATTTATTCTAATGTATGCAGATATCCAGTTTGACCAGCACCATTGGTTGAAGATGTTGTTTTCCAGTGTGCATTTCTAGCTTCGTTGTCATATGTCTGCAGATGTGTGGATTTATTTTTAGGTCTTCACTTTTATCCCATTGATCAGTCTGTCTGTTTTTATGCCAATATCATGTGGTTTTTATTACTATAGCTCTATAGTACAATGTGAAATCAGGGTTGGTATTCTCTCCAGCAGTCCTTTTAGTGTTTAGGATTGTTTTGGCTACCCTGGGTTTTTTATTTTTCCTTGTGAAGTAGAATATTGTCCTTTCAAGATCTATAAAGAATTGCATTGGAATTTTGATAAGGATTGCATCGAATCTGTAGACTGTTTTTGGTAGGGATGACTATTTTTACTCTGTTAATCCCCTTGATCCATGAGCATGGGAGATCTTTCCATCTTCTGAAATCCTCCTCAGTTTCTTTTCTTTGAAGACTTCAAGTCTTATCATATAAGCCCTTCACTTGTTTTGTTAGTTACTTTTATATTATTTGGGGGCTATTGTGAAAGGTTGTGGTTCCCTGATTTCTTTCTCAGTCCATTTGTCATTTGTGTATTGGAGGGTTACTGATTTCTTTGAGTTAATCTTGTATCCGGTCACTTTGCTGAAAGTGTTTATCATCAGTAGGAGTCCCCTGGTAAAATTTTTTAGGGTTACTTATGTATACTATCATATCATCTGCAAGATAATGATATTTTGACTTCTCCCCTTTATATTTGTACCCACTTGTTTTCTCTCAATTGTTTTATCTCTCTAACTAAAATTTCAAGTACTATACTGAATAGAAATAGAGAAAGTGGAAACCTTGCCCTGTTCCTGATATTACTGGAATTGCTTTGAGTTTCTCTCCATTTAATTTGATAATTTCTAGAGGCTTGCTATACATTGTCTTTATTATGTTTAAGTATGTCCCATGTATCCCTAATCTCTCTAGAACTTTTATCATGAAATGGTGTTGAATTTGTCAAAGCCATTTTCTGCATATAATTAAATAGATGATCCTGTGTTTTTCCTCCAGTTTGTTTATATGGTGGATTTCATTGACTGATTTTTGTATGTTGAATCATGCCTGTATCTCTGGGATAAAGCCTATTTGATCATGATATATGATCCATTGATATGTTCTGGAATTCAATTTGCAAGTATTTTATTGAGTATTTTTATGTCTATGTTCATAAGGGAAATCGGTCTATAATTCTCTTTCTTTGTTGAGTCTTTATGTGGTTTGGGTATCAGGGTAACTGTGGTCTCATAAAATGAATTGAACAATGTTCCTTCTGTTTCTATTTTGAGGAGTATTGGCATTATCTCTTTGAAAATCTGATAGTAGAATCCTGCAGTAAAACTGTCTTGCCCTGGGCTTTTTGTTGTTGTTGGGAGACTTTTAATGACTGTTTCTATTTCACTAGGGTTTATAGGTGTATTTAAATTTTGTATCTGATTTTGATTTAACTTTGGTTAAGTGTTACCTATTGAGAAAATTATTCATTTATTTTAGAGTTTCCAATTTGATTGAGTACAAGTTTTTAAAGTATGCCCTTACGATTTTCTGGCTTTCTTTGACATCTGTTGTTATATCCATCTGTTTTTTCATAGGTGTAGTTAATCTTTTTGGGTTGGAGTTTTCCTTCTAGTACTGTAGGATTAGATTTGTGGGTAGATATTGTTTAAATTTGACTTTATCATAAAATATCTGTTTTTTCCATCCATATTGATTGAAAGTTTTGCTGGGTATAGTAATCCAGTCTGGCATCTCTGGTCTCTTAGAGTCTTCAGGACATCTTCTGGTTTTAGAGTCTCCATTGAGAAGTCGGGTATAATTCTAATAGGTCTGCCTTTATATGTTGCTTGTTCTTTTTCCCTTGCAGCTTTCAGTAGCCTTTCTTTGTTCTGTACACTTAGTATTTTGCTTATTATGTAGCCAGGAGACTTTCTTTTCTGGTCCATTCTATTTGGTGTTCTCTGTGTTACTTGGACCTTTATAGGCATCTCCTTCTTTGGGATAGGAAATTTTCTTTGTGATTTATTTTCTGTACTTTTGAGCAAAAATTTTACTCCTTCTTCTTTTCCTATTATTCTTAGGTTTGGTCTTTTTATAACATCCTAGATTTCTGGATGTTTTATGTCAGGAATTTTTAGATTTGACATTTTCTTTGGCTGATATATCCATTTCATCTACTGTATCTTCAAAGCCAGAGATTCTTTTTTTTTTCTTTTTTTTTTTAATTTATTTATTTATTAAAGATTTCTGTCTCTTCCCCGCCACCACCTCCCATTTCCCTCCCCCTCCCCCAATTAAGTCTCCCCCCCAGCCCGAAAAGCAATCAGGGTTCCCTGTCCTGTGGGAAGTCCAAGGAACCCCCACCTCCATTCAGGTCTAGTAAGTTGAGCATCCAAACTGCCTAGGCTCAAAGCCAGAGATTCTTGCTTCCATCTCTTATATTCTGTTGATGAAGCTTGTGTCTGTAGTTCCTCTTCAAACTCTTCGCTTTTCATTTCCAGAATTCTCTCAGTGTGTGTTTTCTTTATTCCTTTTACTTCCATTTTCAGGTCTTTAACGGTTTTATTAATTTCCTTCAACTTTGTTTCTTTTTTCTTGTTTTTCTTTAAGGGATTCATGTTGTCCTATGGTTTGTTTGTGTTTTCCTGACTTTCTTTAAGTGATTTATTAATTTCCCTCTTTAAGGACCTCTATCATCTTCACATAGTTGACTTTAAGGTCTTTCTCTTGTGCTTCACCTATGTTGGAATATTTAAGGCCTACTGGGGTAGGATAAGGGCTCTAGCAGAGACATATTGTCCTGGCTGTTATTGTCTTCTTTTTTATGATGACACCTACACATCCGGGTTTGGGGTGATTATAAGTCCAGGTGCTGAGTTCTGGGAAGTCAAGAGGAAATGGTTTGTGGGATCCACAGGAGATGTGGATTGGTTTTATTTATTTATTTGAGGCAACGTCTCATGTAGTCCAGCCCACGTTGGCTTCAAATGCACTATATAGTCAAGTATGACTTTGAATTTGTGACCTTCCTATTTCTGCCTCCTGAGTACTGGGATTACAGGTGTATAGCATCATATCTAGTGTTTGTGCTATGCTGAGCAAGCTCTTTTCCAATGGAGTCACATCCTCAGCTCCTGTACTTGATTTTACATTGAGCTTGGGAGGAGAGAGAGAGCAG
The DNA here is from genome assembly GCF_037038515.1 of Microtus pennsylvanicus. Taxonomy (NCBI): domain Eukaryota; kingdom Metazoa; phylum Chordata; class Mammalia; order Rodentia; family Cricetidae; genus Microtus; species Microtus pennsylvanicus. Next base: position 65,403,939 of record NC_134588.1, on the reverse strand, counting down.
GAGATCTAAACATGTTGATGAGCTTTAAGCTAAATCACATAGTGGTTTATAGCTGTCTCCCATATAGGGAATACGCTTCATAGATGGTTAGTAGGTATGTATTCCTAAATTTATATTTCAGATGAACTTAAACTTTAGTTATATTTATTGTTGGCCAGTAACATATGTCATATATAATAATGAATATTAAAAGATGCATTCCTTAGCAAAATGACTTGTATTCAAGATAAGTAGATACACTATAATATTTAGAGACATTTCTAAATTGCTTCATGAACAGGATGTTGAACTCCAGAGCTCTCTCCAGGTTCAGAATGGTAGGTGAGGCTTGGCTGTAACGTGATCCTACCCTCATCTACCTACTTAGATGATTCTAGTTACCTGCTGCTGGGTATGAGTTTAGCTGGATGATCCCTAAAAGTGTGCTTGTGTCTGTCTCTGCTTCATGCAAAAATAATGGTCAGGTACAAAGGCTAAAGAGCTATGAATTGGTTGAGCAAGGACACATGTGACTCCTGTTTTTGCCTGCCTGAAGATAAATGCTTATCCAGTGATGTGTGTTTGTGAGTGACAGGATTTGAGATCAACTTGGCTTTTACTGCAGCAAGATTTGGGGCATATAGTACATTGTCTTGCCAAGCATGTTGTAAACAATTACTGAACAGCTATAATGTTCTTTCTTTAAAACTCCAATCCTCCAGATAACTCCAATGTTTGCATTTATCTCAATAGTCTGGCCTTGTTTAGCTTGCATTGTCCAACTATATTCTTACCAGCTAGTGGTCTGTCCAGGGAAGACTTGGTTCAAACGCTATGCACATCATAACCCCCCTTGTTCAGCCCTGGATATAATCGGCAGAACAATCATTTCAAATAAAAAAATAAAAGTGGATGGTGGTGGCACATGCCTTTAACCCAAGCCCTTGAGAGGCCAGGGCAGGTGGATCTCTGTGAGTTCAAGGCCAGCCTGGGGAGCTCCAGACGGAAACTCTGTCTCAGAACAAAACAAAACAACAACAAAAAGATAAAATAAGAAACTAAAAAAGATTTATTTCTTTGGGTGTGGTGGTACGTGCTTTTAATATTCTCAGCACTCTGGAGGTAGATGGAGACAGGTATCTATGAGTTCAAGGCCAACCTGGTTTATGTAGTATGCCCCAGGCCAGCCAAGGATGCACAGTGAGACCTTGTCTCAAAAAACAAATATATATATATATTTTATGTGAGTATTTTGCCTTTATGCCAGTGTGTCACCCAAATGCCTGGAGCCCCGTGGAGAACAGAATAAGGCATCAGATCCCCTGGAACTGGAATTATAGGTGGTGTTAATCAGCATGTGGCTACTGGCAAATGAACCCAGGTCCACTGCCAGAACAAGTGTTCTGTACTGTTGTGCCATTTCTTCGGCTCCAACTCAGCACAATGATTTAATGTACAGAAAAATATATTCACCGGTACCCTTCGAGTTTCAGAATTTGATCACTCATATTTTAAGACCAAATTAAATCCACACCATATAGATATATGGTTCACATTTATTTCTTCTTATTAAAAGGATGAAAGTATATTTTTTGGTAACGATGGTGTGAGTTATTCACCCCCCCCCCAAAAGGCCATTATGGTCACACATAAAATACAGCGAGTGCTAGTTTCCACATGGGGTTGGGTTATAAAAATCAAGGTTTTCCAAATCCTTCCTGGGAACGCGTTGCTGTGTACAGACCACACGCTTCCCTTAGCCTCTGGGTCAGAGCTGTGCTCAGTCCCTGCAATGTAACTCCCGTGAGGGAGTAATGCAGCGGTACATGGGACAGAACAAGCATGCTCCTGTAACTGTGGCTCTGCAGTGAGCGCTCACTGCAAGTCAGGAGAAAGATGCTGGGATGCGGAGGCCGGGACTGGTCTCGAGCCGAGGCACAAAGGGGCGCTGTTGTAGGGAGATGGCATCTGTGGTTGGTGGAGGCTGGAGTGCCGCGCTGTGATACATCCTTGCGCGTTTTCAGAGGAGGAGAGAGCATCTTGGCTCACGGGTTTGGAGGTGTCTGTTCACGTCCGACTGCCTCCATTGCTTTGGGCTTGAGGAGGGAGAGGTAACCACGGTTGGACGAGGGGCACCAAGAACATACACTTTTCACTTCCTGGTGGGTGGGAAGCAGAGAGAAATAGAGGAAGAAGGGTAGGACAAAATGTAGTCTTCAAGGACACGCACATTGACCCACTTCCCCTAATAGTTCCTACTGCCCGAACTTTCAACCCTTCCCAATGATGTCATGAAATTAGGAATCTCCCAGTGGATTAATTCATTGATAAGAACGCAGCCTTTGACATCCAATCAACTTCTCAGCCGAGGAGCAACACTTTAAGACTAGAACCATTTCTAGGACACTTAAAATCCAGACCACAACAGATAAAGGGGCTCATATTTATTTCTCCTTAATTAAAAAATGCAAATGACTCGAAGGAGTTGCTGTGAGTTTTTCAAAAGGACTTTTCACCATGGTTGCATATAAAATACAGTGCATGCTACTTTCTCTATGGGCCAGGGTGAAAATCAGGACCAAAGGAGAGATGGTAGTGTGTTTCTAAGGCATTGAACATATGATTAGTCAGAAAAAAGGAACTGGATAATATGGGGTAAAAAAGCAATTGAAGAGCATGAGAAGAAGGCTTTTAGTTGCTTATTAGCATGGGGGAATATTTTTGAGGAAAACAGGATGTTCTAGTAAGTAAGCAGGTGTGTGATATTAATAAAGCCTTGGCGAGTGACTTAGGCCTTCCACACCGTTTTCTGATCATCTCTAATGAGTTTAGTGGAAAAGAGAAATCTATAACAGGGAGAAAATTGGGAAAGAGATGGAAAGTAGTCGTCTCTTTGGCAGGAGCATGGATTGCACAGTGCCTGCCGCAGGCCATGCCACAGTGGCCTGCACCACCCAAATGACGGCGGCCTAAACCAGTGTCTGTCCCTCGCTCATGCTGTCCATTTTTGGCTGTCATTTGAGGTTTACGTCCACAGTAGACTCACTGCAGCGTCCAGGTCAGTGGAGAAGCTTCATGTCGCATCCCCTTGGGAGGTGACAGAGGAATTAAGGTTTCAGGTTAGCAATACAATGGTGTTCGTGCTTACAGTATTGACTAATGTTCCAGGCCTTTCTACAGGCAAGGGCCTAGGAAGTGTGGAAGGCCGATGCCCGGAAGTATTGTGGAATCTGGGCAGATGACTTAGGATGACCTTTTTCTTGGAATAAATATAGGACGTTTTGAATGTATAAATATAGGACATTTTATCAGAATAAAAATGTCCTTTGCAAATTGATGCAATTCCAGTTTGGGGAATTCATCCTAAGAGAATATTCCTAGAAATACTCAATTCATTATGTTCCAAGACAGCTCCTCCAGCATTGAAAGATCTGTATTAAAAACTTCAAATAAAAATGTGCTTCTGCTGGGGGACATAATGAACCGAGAGGCCCGCACTGCTGCCTAAGGCCATGGAGATGTCCAGGTCCTTGCTGCCGCGGAGGGTGATGTCTGGGTCTGCGTTTTACTGAGGCTGGGTCTGTGTTGATGTCTGTGGCCCATGCTACCACCGAAGGCCATAAAGTCAGTGGTCTGTGCTACAGCTGGAAGCCGTGTGGAGGTCTATGGGTGGGCTTTGGTGCCCCCTGAGACCATAGTGATGGTCTCAACTGATGCTGTTCCTGAGGATCATAAAGGGGTTCTTGGTCCTGCTGCAGCTAGGCTCTGTGTTGATGCCTGTAGCCCGTGTCACCACTGAAGGCCTGGCAGACGTCTGTGGTCTACATTGTGGCCTGAAGTCATGTAGATGTTGATGGTACCTACTGTGTCCAAGGTCCTTGTCTGGGTCCATGGCCCTGCTGCAGCCAGGAGCCCTGTTCGCGGTCTGTTCTGATGCCAGAAACCGTGTGGAAAGCCATGATCCATGTTCCCGCTGACCATAAGGAGCAAATACACTACTTTGGCTATGGTAATGATAACTGCAGGCAAACAGTTAAGAGGGACATGGAAGCTTTCTCTGATAACCTCTAGTCCCCCTGCTCCACCCTGCCAAGTAACAGCCTAAACAAGAAGCCATCCAAGAGAACTCTTAAAAAGCATGGTAAGGATGCTGAAGTGTCACCTTGCACAAGAGATGACCTTTGGTAGGAGTGTGAAAGGGAAAGGACTTGGTTCTATTTAAGGAGCAGGCCACTGAGTGTATATATTCCAGTGAGTATATAGATAACATAAATTGGGCTGATTTCTTTTATTTTGTTGGGGAGAGGTCACAAGGATGGGGTGTTGGATAGGGAAGGACTGGGAAAAGAATGTGATACGGGTGTATGATGTGAAATCCCCAAAGAATTAGTAAACACATCATGCTGAAAAATTGTAAGAAAAAAAGAACTTTAAATAATGATTAAAACATATAACACTGGGGAGATGGCTCAATGTATAATGTGTTTGCTGTAAAAGTATGAGGATCCAAGTTTAAATCACCAGGATCCATGTAAAGCCAGGTGTGGTAGTATAATCCCAGGGCTTCTGTTGCATGATGGGAAACAGAGACAAGCTGCATGCAGGCAATTGCAGTGTAACAGCAAACAAGATTGAGACTTTGTCTCGAGCAAGGCCAAGACAAAAGACCCACAGCTCTGTAGGATTCCTCTACGATTGTGATTGCTGAGACATCGAACCTTGCTGACCCAACGGCTAGCAGGTTCTTAACATGAGACAGCCATCGTTGGACAACTTGAACCACGCCCTGTAATGCAGGCTAATAAATCTCAATATATATAACACTCTATCAATGTAGTTCCTTTAGAGTACCCTGGCTAATGCAGTTAAGAAAGAATTACCATTATTTATAAATGAAGAAACCAGGGTCCAGAGGAGTGAGGTGTCTTGTTTAACGGAGGTAGTTATAAATGTGCAATTCTGTAACTAGATCTCAGTTTATTGGATAACAGTGGCTGCCTCTGGGCAGTAGGTGCCGTTAGGGGTGGGGCAGGAAGGAAGGACCTTCATTCTACTCTACGGTATTGAACAAGATTTTATTTGATGCTTGTGGACTTTGAATGTAATTGGCCCCTATGAACTTATACGGGGTAGGAGAGCTGTTATGGGGTAGGTGTGGTCTTGTTGGAGGAAATGTGTCATTGTGGGGGTGGGCTTTGAGGTTTCATGTATGCTCAAGTCATGCCCAGAGTCTCAGTTCACTTCCTGTTGTCTGCGGATCAAAATGTAGGACTCTCAAGGCCTTCTTGAGCACCATGTCTGCCTGGAGGCCGCCATGTTGCACCATGATGATCATGGACTAGACCTCTGAAGATGTCCGCCACCCTAATGATATGTTTTCCCTTATGAGAGTTGCCCTGGTCATGGTGTCCCTTCAGTTAAAAATATTTGCTTCAAAATTTTGAAGTAATGGGGAAAAAAGAAGGTGTGTGAGGATCTTCGGGAGAGAAGAAAATTGAAGGTACGGATTGTGTAGGTTTCTGAGATGTAACAGCAGAGGGGATGAAACACTGTATCGAACTAGCTCTCAAAAACAAAGATGGGCGGGAATGCCCCGTGGAGGCCGCTGTGTTGTGTGACTTCCTGGAGCCATGTAAGAAAATGTCTGCTTGACCCACGCAGAAGGCAATGACTGCCGAGCCCAGCTTGGCAGACCAGTGAATTCATCAGGATTTATATTTATAGGGACTTACAGGTTCCTCAAAGGCTGCTTGACCTCAAGAACGTTCCACCTTCAGCATGTCTCACTCACTGCAGCTGTAGTGCTGAAATATCTCATCCCCATCCACCACGTGAGCTTGTCTCCTCCCTGTGCGAGGGAAAGTTAACAGGTCTGACCTCAGAAGGGTCTTGTACAGTTAGCTGCGGCAGCTCTGCCTCAAGACAGAAGTGGTCATGTTCAACCATCAGGGGATAGCTCTAGGCACACACGCATGCACAGTCCAACCTGGGTGGAGAAGCATCTCTGTGTAACAGCATGACTCTGCAAATGGCTGTGAGGACGAGAAGTTGGTGAACAGAAGCTGCAGGACGTAGGAATCTGACATCCTTGAAGAACAGAATGACTGGGGGCTGGAGAGATGCTTCAGCGGTTAAGGGCACTCGCTGCACTTCCAGCGGTCTGGGTTCACTTCCCAGCATCTAAATTCCACCTCGCCACCATCTGTTCCTCTATTTCCAGGGAATCCGGGGGAACAGAAACAGAGGCTTGCTTCAAGCCTCTGGGAGGACTCCATGCATTTGGCTCATTTATGTACATTCAGGTAAACACTCCTATTCACCAAATAGTAGAATCTTAAAAAAACAAAAACCAAAACCAGAATAATTAGGGTGGAGAATAAAAGAGCCTCTGCATTTGGATTGCTATGATCTCGTCCTGAGAATCCTCCTCTGTAACACTGTCGGATGGGCTGCTGCTTGGGACATGGGCGATTCTGATACAGGCTGAAGATGCCTGGAAAGGATGCAATGGTTGTGTGTGTAGTGACATCATCCAGGTGCTGTGTGTAGTGGGAAAGCTAAACATGACTACAGGTTTGCCAGTGACTTCTATTAGCTGCCCTTTCATCACCTGAAGGAGACCTAATGTGGATGAAGAGGGGTTTCTTTTATCTTTTTGGGGGGTCACTGTTTCCAGGAGATCAGTCTGTGGATACTTGTTCCCATATAGGTGGGCAGAGCATCATGGTGTCAGGTTTTGTAGAGGAGCATAGTCACCTCAAAGCAGATAGGAAGGAGAGAGAGAGAGAGAGAGAGAGAGAGAGAGAGAGAGAGAGAGAGAGAGAGAGAGAGAGAGAGAGAGAGAATAATCAGGGAAACCTTTCAAAGTCATGTTTCCAGTGACCCACTTCCTCTAGACAGAGTCCGTCTCCAGGATTAAGCACCCAGAATGCCAGCCCACGGGGGACACTTTACATTCATATCTGAGCAACAGAAATCAGTGAAAATATATTGAAACATCCACAACTGGGCTAATACGTAGGTTTTTCAATCAGAAATTAGTATCTGTGACCCACGGGTCAAATCAGTTCCAAGGGCGAGGGATGATTTTCATGGTTTTAAATGGTGAAAACATCTGGATAAGAGTGCTCTTTCACTGCAGGGTGGAGGGGGTGTGTTGGGAAATGACCTTGCAACATGGTCTGTTTCTGCCAGCGCTTTTTGTCTCAGGCTGTTTTGACCCAGTGTTGGCATAGCTGAGTGAGTGAAGCAGGGACCCAGGGGCTGCAAAACTTGCAATGTTTGCTGTTGGAACCTGAACAAAACAAACCTTTCAAGTTGTTCCCTGACTTTCCCCGGAGAAATGAGAGCAAATGTCAGTTCACCCCAGATAGGGCACCAACAACATACTGAAGTCCTGGTTCCATCCAAGTCCAGCTCAGTGAATTAATGAGGCTGGGGAAGTTACTTCCAGGAGCACGTCTGATTCAAAGGTGGCTGTGGCATCAGGAAAGCAGCCAGGGCATGGGGAACTGCATCCCTGGGGCTCTGTGCACAGCTTACAGGCAGCCCTGCCTGATGGGGTGTCCTCCCTCCCCAACAATTGCTTCTGCTTCTTTAACTTTGGGGAGAGGCCTGTTAGTCTTGTAAGTTTCAGGAATTGCTTGGGACTTGGGAGGCTCCTTTATTTCTTGAGTCTTAAAGAGCTGTCTCCTCCCCCCAGGAGATAATGCTTCAATCTGTAGGAAGTCACTAACACAAGAAGCTCATCAGGAAGGGTAGATAGGTTCCGATCCTGAAGTGGCTGAATTTTTCTCAGGGTCTCTTGACCTGCTTTTGTTTGCCTGTTTGCTTATGCAGGATTTTGCTATGCAATCCAAGCTGGCTTCAAATCCACAATCCTCCTGCCTCAGTTTCCAGAGTGCTGGGATTATAGGTGTATGCCACCATGCTCCGTAACCTGATTTATTTTTTGTTTGGTTTATTTGCTCCTGTCTTTTAAAATTTGTTTTTAATTTTTTGCTCCTGTCTTGTGTGTTATTGTCTATCATTAATTATAAAATAAAATTTTCACTGTTGTTTTCTACAGACCAGTAATGTCTTGTCATATTTAAAGACATATGAATGCATTATACAAAACACTGTTACCAGAATGAAAAGTTATTGAGGGCAATTTTGTTTTATTTTTGGATTTTTGGTGACTGAGTCTTGCTGTGATCTCAGGCTAGCCTTGAATTTAAGATACTTCTGTCTCACACAACTGAGGGTTAGGATTACAGTCATAATCCAGGCCATAATCCATAAAGTGGGCTTGAGTCACTATGCCTGGCTCAGAACCATATTCTCATTATCTGCTGCATCCCTCAGGACTTAGCATGGAGATCTGACAACATGTAGCAGCCCCTCAGGACTTCTTAGTGTGAGAATACAGACATGATAATGATACCTTTCTGTGTGGAGATGCCTGGGCTGCATAGGCAAACAAGAGTGACGTGGGATGTGGGATGAGGGATGCAGGATGAGGGATGAGGGATGAGGGAGAGTTTCCCTGAGGAAAACAAGCCTCAGAAGCTTCTGTAGTAACCTGTCCTGTGCAGATGTCACCTCAGGCAAGTGCAGAAAGCAATTTGCTCACCCGTTTTGTAGAGACACACTGGCAAGAATGCAGGAAACTTAGCTTGGCGTGTTTCCTGGGCCCTTTTCCTTAGAAGAACAGCTGTATTTCTGTGCTGTACTCTTGTTTAGTCTCCTTTCTTTTCCTTCCTTCCTTCCTTCCTTCCTTCCTTCCTTCCTTCCTTCCTCCCTCCCTCCCTCCCTCCTTCCTTTCTTCCTTCCTTCCTTTTGTTTATCATTCTTATTTTTTCACTTTTGTGTATGTGCCCTGTATGCAGTTATATGTGTGTATGTGTGCACCTTTGTGCACTGGTATCCATGCACATGTGTGTGACTTGTGTGCAAAAATATCCACCAGAGTAGGTACATGTAGAAGACAGGATACCTTGCTCAATTGCTTTTCCATCTTACTTTTTGAGGCAGGGTCTCTCCCTGACCCTGGAACTTCATTGTTTTGGTTGGAATGGCTGGTCAGTGAGTCCTTTGGATCTGCCTGTCCGTGTCCATCTTCCATCTGTGCGGGAATTAGAGATGTACCCAACTATGACGAACTTTTATACAAGATTGGAACCCACATACTCATGCTTATATAAGCGCTTTATCACTAAGCCAGCTCTCCAGCTTCATTTTTCTCTTTTGTGTGTATGTATATGTATGTGCATGAGGCTATGTGAATGCATAAGAAGGTCAGAGGTCAACTTGGTTAGAACTGCCCAGGAGAAGAAGTCAGCAATGTTCGTCATCAGGAAAATGCTCTCAACAGTGAGCAACAACAATTTTACTTCTAGGAGTTTGTCCTTGTGTTGTTTTCTTTTGCTGAGATCAATACTGTGACCCAAAACCAACTTAGGGAGGAAGGCTTTCACTTCCACATCACAGGTCATCTGAAAGAAATGAGGACAGGAACTCCAGGAGGAGATGAGGCAGGAACCAAAGAGGAAAGCTACCAGATTGTTTTCAGGAACACATTCAACTACCTGTCTTATATTTCAATAAAATATCAAGGAAATGCCACACAAACATGACTCCAGGGCAATGGAATAGAGGAATTTCCTCAATTGAGTGTCCCTTCTCCCACATGATACTAGTTCATGCTCAGCTTACAAAAACTAATAGCATAGGAAACAGCCCAAGATGTATGTGTGTGTGCTTGTGTGTGCGCGTGTGAAAATGTGTACATCATGATGTTTACTGCAGCATTGTTTATTGTGTATAATCTGAAGAAGTTCAAATGCTTAGTGACATTTGGGCTAGTTCACCACAGTTAGTTCCCAATGCCAAGATCAACTGAAGAACTGGTTAAATAGATTTTAGTACATTAAAGTGATCTATATATCTACCTGTCTATCTATCTATCTATCTATCTATCTATCTATCTATCTATCTATCTATCTATCTATCTATCCATCCATGATCTATCTATCTATCTATCTATCTATCTATCTATCTATCTATCTATCTATCCATCCATGATCTATCTATCTATCTATCCATCCATGATCTATCTATCTATCTATCTATTTATCTATCTATCTATCTATCTATCTATCATGCGTGTGGTACAGGGTGGAGCCAGAGGACAGCTCGTGGGAGTCATTCCTCCTTTCCCACTATGTGAGTTCCAGGGATGGAACTCAGGTCATCAGTCATGGTGTCAAGCACCTTTATCCACTGATCTATCTTCATGACACAGAGTACAATACACGTCTATGATGGAACATTTTGCAACAGAGAAAAATAGATCATTTTTAGTGCTCAAGTGGTTACTATTGGCAAAGAGGAGAATCCCATTCAGGAGCATATTATATATTTTATTATATACTATACTGCATTCTATATACTATATATAATATACTTCCAAGGCATTTATGATTTCATTCTCAAGCTCCATGTTCACTGGCTAATTGTGGTGTGTGTGTGTGTGTGTGTATGTGTGTGTTGCATGGGATTAAATCCAGGGCCTCACATATACTGAATAAATACTTTGCATGGAGCTATATCTCCAGTCCTTTATCCTTACTTCCGTTCTTTATACTTGCTATTTCTTGAATATTAAGTAACTAGCTGATAAAAGAATTTAAATGTTTATAGTTTTAGTGGTTTGGAGGGGTGACAATAAACTATAAGGTTTAAGTAAACAGATTGTACTGAGTATTATGAACAGTGTCTAGTGAGGTAGGGAGGAGAATGGGAAGATAGCTCAGTGATTACAAGAACTTGGGCTTGGGTTCCCAGACCCATAATGCAGCTAATAGCTGGCTGAACTGGTGCCCTCTACTGGCTTCCGAAGTCACTGAGCACATGCAGTGCACAGACATACATGTAGGCAAAACACTCAAACACATAAAATTAAAATGAATCTTTGAAATGAGGAAAAATAGGATCAAAATATGTTGTATAAAAATTTAAAGAGAAATAAAAAACCTGGGTAAACTTTCAGTACCTTTATGCATGGGCAGTGGTGATTTCCATTTCTAAATGAGCCTCATATCCATGTTAAGACTCTTTTGTGTTTATTGGTATTTATCTTTGTCTACTTTCTACCTTGATGCCTGACTTCCAGAGGGAGAACCTCCAGCATGGCTGTCAGATAGTCTTCTTAACACTCTTGTTTCTTCTGTGTCCTCCGTGGTCGCCAGTCTTCACAAGGTTTCAGACTTTATTTCTGTCATAGATCTACTGTGGCTGATCTTGGGGTTATCAAGATCCCAAACTGGGGGTATTGAAAAATCCCCTTGTGCATTTTTCATTAGCAGCATACATTTTGTTGTGAAGTTCTTTGTGCACAGAGATCAGAGGGTTTGACAATAAATTACTTCCAAGGAGGCAAGGATGTCGATAAGCTGCGAATTGACTTTAAAACTCTGAGCTAGTGAGGCTGGTTGGGATGCTCAGTAGCTTTGTCCCATCTTACTGGAAAGGCAATCAAATATTAAGAGACTGGAATTCCTTACTGTGTAGGTGCTCTGTAGGGAGCAGAGCATGCACACTGGATTGAATTCAGGGAGGCAACCTCGATGTGCGTTCTCTCTGATTCACTGGGATGGAAAGCAGGTTCTAAGGCTGGGTGGTGATGGGTGGGCTCCTGGCCTTGGCCGAGTAGAATTTCTTGGAGAAATCACAGCTGGAAGAGAGGCATCAAGATGGTGGGAGGTGGCCAGCTCCTTCATAAAAATGGAAATGGTTTCCTGGAGAAAGAGAAACAGCAGAAGTCAAGTTCATTTGGAGCGTTCCAGCATATGTTCTGAATTTGAAAACATTGTGCAGAAGGAAAGCGAGGAAATAAGATTTTTCCTGCACAGCTTAGGAAATGTGTGGGCAAGTGTTTGTGGTGGGAGGACTCAATTATAAGAGCTTCTTGTCCCTTTCTTATGTCTACATCTTTTCACCCTCTGGACTCAAAACAGAAGAACAGAAAGTTCTAGGCGAATGGATTATCTGCCTCTTTAAATTACCTTTGGAGAGATCAGTGTATGGCTCCCTCTGTCTATGTATCAGGCTTTTGGGTTCCAAGTGACAGAACCTTCTTAAGTCAAAGCAGAAAAGGCCTTATTGGCTGCTGTCATAGAAAAACTCAGAGGGTAGTGGTACTTCAGTCATGGCAGGAGTCAAGGGCTCACTCGGAGATATCAGAGCATCTCCCTTGGTCTCTTGGCCTTGCTCTCCCCTGAGCGGGTTTGATTCTTCCATGGCCTCTCTGTTAGTGCTAGAAAAACTGTCTGGATCTGAAACCCATTTTCTTAGTAGCTCTAGTGGACGTCCAGTGCTGATTCTTATGGGTCTGGTTCTGTCACATGCAGGGACACTAAATACCCCCAATAACTAAGTCTGTGTTGTAAACCAAGGAGATGATGCCAGCTCATTAAAATGACATGGGAAACGATGGGGGAGTTTGGGTCTCCTAGAGACATGTTGGGATGCCATCCTGAGAGAGAGAAGTAGTTATGTACATTGGTCTGTCAAAAGCCTTGGAAACTGGCTCTCTACCATAAGTCCTGAGTTCTGAAGCTCAACATGACTGCAGCTGACAATACCACGCAACACCAAAGTAAATAAGATTGCGTGAGATGGGAAAAGGGGGTCACAGCCCTCATTCTTTCCTGCTGTAATTTGTTCTGCAATGACTAACTCTTTAGCCACAAATCTGTGACCAAGGGCTTATCACCATAGAAACTTCCTTGGAAGGGACAATTAGCATCTATTGTTACCATTGGGGTGTCATCATCTCATCGGGAGTTGCTAATAATGGTGTCCCTTTGGTTTTCCAGACTTTTCTATAGATCTTTGTGTTGTAACCAGTTTCTTGAGGTCATGGCCACATCAACACGCTACCCGGTAGCTAATTAGTGACTTGTCAGCTGCCTGCTCGCTTGGTTCTCCCAACCAGCTCTCTTCTACTTCAAACTAGCGAGGGCTCTGAGGTGCATAACGAAAGAAAATAGTGAGGGCCATTCTGGACTTGACAGCCCCAAGAACATCAGTTGGGAACTAATTCAGTGTCTAAAAAAAAAAACCCAAAAGATACTCTACAGTACACAAAAACAATATATGCTGGCCAAAAAAGGAAGAAAAAATATTGTAATGGAATTACCCCTTTGCTTTTGCAAATATTTTTTTACTACTGCTTCTGCAGAAATGATGGCTAATAATAGTTGAGCTAACTTGCCCTTACCAAGAATGATATCAAGCAGAGAGTCTCTGAACATTAAGCATAGTACTTCCTAAAGGCTGGGCTTTGGATCCCTGATAAAAACTTTCCAAGATACCCTCGACTGTAAACATCACAACATGGCGGACTAACTTAATAGGAAAAATTGTATTTTTAGAATAGGTATTTGAGTAAATAGGAAGGAACTCGTTGAATTCAGAGGATCTTGGGGACCGTCCCTCTAAGTAAAACTTGGTTTCAGGTCAGGGAATGAAATGATTGGCAGACACAAGGTAAAAAGTGTATGCTGTATATGTGTGGTACTTGCTAGAAATACAGGTACCAGGCTTAAAAACAATGTCACCTAGTCAGAGTCTCAGAGGGCAGGGGTCTTACGCTTCTGTTTTTGTGAGGCTGAGGTTCCCCAGGTGAGACTTGTGGGTGTGATGGGAGGTATACTGTGGCACAGCTTTCTACCAGTGAAACAGCAAACCTGAGACAACTAATACAAGAATGTTTTATTTCAGCGTATGGCTGTAGAGATACTAGTGTGTGGGTAATTGGTTCAAGCCTTTTGTACCTGTTGCCAAGCAGACTGTTATGATGGAGAACATGTGGTGGAAACAGCTAATAATATCAGGGTGGGCCGGAAGAGAAGGAACTGGTGGCATCAGGGGTGGTGGTGATATTGGTTTGTGTGTTTCAGTATCTCCTTCAAGGACATACTACTGTTGGACCAGACGAATTACACGTAGGCCTCAGCTCTCAAGTGTTCTACTATGCTAGGGGCCTTGCCTTTGAAACACTTGGGCTGTTGGGAGATATTTATTCAGACCCTTTAGAAGATGTGGTTATTGATGAAAGACTAGCTTGAAGCGAATGGTGGAACAGAAAAACAAACTAGGCAGAAAATATCGGTAGAGTTAGTAATTGAGTTCTAAATGTTCATTCTCTCTCCCCTGCAGGTTGTTCTCAGGTGCCTGAAGGACCAACTCTTAGTCAACATTTCAAGAATGAAAGAACTCCTTGCATGTTGCCAATTCTTTCAAGTGATCCAGGTATTGCAGAGTAGACCCCTCGGGGCTCAGGTCTGGAAGGGTTCATATCAGTGTACATTCGTAGCCAATCATTTCAAAGATTGAGAGTCTGGAGGTTAAGAGCTTGGGCTCCTGAATCAGAGAGAAGTGGCTTCAAATACATCTCTTCTGGTTAGACTGGGAGTCACGGACTGATCATGTGACCCAGTAGCATATATTAACTGTATAAAATAATAGACAATAATAGACTTCATGACATGCTTGCTATATAAGTTGATCCTTTCCCCCCTCACTCTCCATCCTTCTGGTAAGTTCCTCATCCTCCCTAATAGTCCCTCTTCTACTATCATTTCCTAAAATCAAACAGACAACCTCTAGATTCCGCAGGAGAGAAAACATGTGATATTTGTGTTTTCCACTGTGACTTAATTTCCTCCTGTGTAAAATAAGACCAGGAAAACTGCATGATATAGCTGTCAAGAATGAGGCAATGGGTGTGGAATTCTCAGCACTGAGCCGGCATGAAGTCTATATTAATGGGAACAGTTATTATGATCAAATAACTAATAATATATATTTACAGGTTACTTAGAGAGATGATATAGAGATACGGGTCCCCTCTCAGGGTCTAGGGAAGGAAAAAGGTCACCAGTGCCCGTGGAGAGCACTCTAAAGCAGAAGACGCGTAAACTTTCTTACACTCTTCCTTTTTTCCTCACCTCTGAACCTTCCTGAAACCTGACCTTGGTCCCTGAGCCTCTGAGTGAATATTGCTTCTAAGGCCAGAGTGGTGGCAATGGCACCTTCTTCCTATGTGTTAAGTGATGTGAATTTCTATTCCTCCATAGTCCCAGAGGGGAGCATTTCTAAGAAAACCAGGCCTTTCTATAGTTCGCCTTGATATCACCTCTAGAGATCAAATCGTATATCCCATCAAAGACAACTTGTGGCTTCCCCGACCAGTGCAGCATCAAATCATTTCTACATCAGTTGCTATGGGGATTAGCATTAGCATTAGCTAAGAACAATTCTATAAAAAGTGGTAATAACTGTTGGAGGCTATGGAGAGCTAGAAGTCACAGACACTGGCGGGGATGTAAGAAGGTACAACTTTGAAAGACCTTTTGGCAGTTCCTCTAAAAGATAAGCCTAGCATATGGTTCAATAAATCTGTCCATAGATATTAGCCCAGGAGATAAGGAAGCATATACCTGCAAAGATGCTTGCATAGGATTATGTATTATGGATTTATTCATGCAATTAAAAATGGAAACAGGTGACCCAAGTTTGGTTCCCAGCACCCATGCTGGGTGACTCACAACCATCTGTGACTCCAGCTTCAAGTGACCCGATGACTATGGTCTTTAAGGGTACCTGGCTTACATGTGCACACCCACACATAGACACATAATTAAAAATAATAATAACAAATCATTAAACATGTTAATGATGAAATAAGTAATGGCCATATAATTGAATACTGTTCAACAATAAATAGGGATTAATTGTGGGCAGACATATGAGCAGACCTCAAATTACTTATGTGGGTGAAAGAAGCCAGCTCCAACTAGCATATACTATATGAGTTCATTTACATAAGGTTGTCAAAATGTAAGCACAGAATGATAGTCGATGAGTGGTTGCCTAGGAATGCAGATTACAGGCATAAGGAAAATTTTAGGAACCATCACAATGTTTATCTTCCTGGTGGTGATGGTTTCATAGATGAGTCATTATGTGTTAAAATGGAACAAACTGTAGGGGCAGAGAGATGTTTCTGTGCTTCATGGACATGCCATGCAAGGCTGGCCATCTTGATAGATTCCCATGACTCAAATAAAAGCCAGCCACAGTATGTCTGTTAACCCCGTGCTCCTGTGGGAAGACAGGAGAGAGACATGAAATTCTCAAGAGTCTTAGGTCAGTGTCTTAGGCTAGCTTATGCTGTGGTGAGTGATAATGAGCCGCGCCTCAACTCAGGTGGAAGATGGTTGTTCTTTGACCTTCACAGATGCTCCACACATGTGCCTGCACTATCATATATGAGACACCCACAGCATGATACACACAAAAGATGGAGCAAATTGTATATTCCAAATGAGGTTTAATATACCTCAATTATGATTCCCTACAATGATCCTCTTGAGGGGTGGATAGAACCTTCCAATCCCAGCCTAGATTGTTGGGGGATATTGGATCATGCTGTACACTCTGAGTTAGCTTTTCTGTTAATTAAATAAAATTAAACTTGTGTCAGGAGCTGAGTTAGCAACTGGTTGACAGGAAGTAATCATGGAGCATCCGAGGGCATCTGGAAGAGATAGATGCACAAGAAGTGCATGGAGGGAATCTGAGTGGTGTTGTTTTTTTTGTTTTGATGAAAACGAAGGACTTTTTTTTTTGTTTGTTTTTTGGAAGATGCCAGATCTAAGTTCTGATTCCCGGCACCCATGTAAAAGTCAGCATGCGATTGTCTATAATCCTAAGAGGAGAACCCCTGGTGCTGACTGGGTCGATACTTTAGCTGAATCAGTGAGCTCCAGGTTCAGAGAGAGACCCTGTCCTCCCAAAGAAGGTGGAAAGTGGTAGAGAGAGATACACATTATCAACCTCTAGTCTCTACACACAGACACACACCCACACCCGCACGCACACATGCACGCATGCACGCACACTGTTGAAGGAATGAGAAGGCTCTAGTGACTGCTCTTTGCACTCGTTACGTGCTTGGAGGATTCTCCTGACTACTCACGGTCTCCATTCTTTCATTTTTAAAATTAAAGGATTAGACTGGCTTATGTCTAAGGCCTCATCCAGTGGAGAATTTTTTTTTTGGTTCTATAATGGCTTTTTAGCCAGTAGGTAAATTTGTCCGGTATCAGTTTCTTCAAATGATCTTCTAACTCTGTGATAATTCTTTCCTGTGTTTAATCGACCCGCTGAGTTCTCAGATCTCAAATACAACAGACCAATGGAATGAACTTTTTCAAGCTCTGAAAAGAGATCAATAGAAGCCTAAGATCTTCATGTTAAGCCTGTTATCAGCAGCGGCAGATTCGTGAGCGTCTCTCTGATGAAGGCTGTAGGCTAACAGTGGTCCTTGAAGGTGACGTTTACAAAGAAAGAGGCTCGCGCTTCCTCAACAGAGCGAAGCCATTTGTACACTGGCTGTATGAGCTCCCCCGCAGTCTCCACTGCTGAGCCATCCTGGCGTGGCTTTGAGGGGCTGTGACCTCTCCCCTCTGCCTCCTTCTTGCTGTTCAAGTATGATTTGGGGAATGTAAACCTCCTCGGGGTCCTTATTTTTATTTTATTTAAGTTTTAGATAGAGTGTCTCTATATAGCCTAGACTGGTCTTGAACTCTCAGTGCTCTAGATTTAGCTTTCCCCAGTGCTGGGATAGCAGGCACGTGGCACCATGCTGGCTGTTTCTAATCTGTGGGTGTAATAGTAACATTAGTTTGAAGATTGAAAGAGAAACATTCCATGCTTAATACTTAATACTGTCTCTGAAATATATCTTCAAATAAATGTTAATTGCAACTGTTCTGTCTCTGTCTGTCTGTCTATCTGTCTGTCTGTCTCTCCCTTCCTCTTTCTCTGTGTATGTGTGTGCAGGTGCCTGTGGAGGTCAGAGGCCAACTGAAGGTATCACTTCTTGTGTTTTGGGATAGGGCATCTCACTGGGACCAGAGGCTCCTAGATTAAGCTGAATTGACTGGTCAGCAAGACCCAGGGACCTGTCTGTCTCCACATCCTCAACGCTAGGATTATAGGCAGGTGTGTTTGAAGGTGCTGGGGATCTGGGGATTAAAGTTCCATCCTCATGTTCGTTCAGCAAGCACATTACTGACCGGCTCTCTCCTGGTTCCTGTTTTAGCTATCAATGGCAGTGAGCAACGTCGTGATTTGGGTGCACGTATCATGCCTCTGAGAGAGCGGAGGCTGCTTTGGGTGTCTTTGTGTCTGAGGGGGCTGAGCCCCCAGTAGATGTTCAGTGAATGCAGGGAGAGGGGGAATAAAGTTACGAATGATGACTAACCGCAAATGCAGGACTCAGGATGTTAATCTCTTGGTTGGACACACAGCCTCTGTACGAATCCTGCTGATTGCGAAGGAAATGTCACCAACTGTCGGGGATGCAGCAGCACATTGCTCAAACATATGTGCCAGTGAAACCAGAAACTTGTTATTGTATGTGTGAGGGAGCTGTAATCAACACAGGCAGAGAAATGCTTTGAGTTCTTCACTGGACTCCAACAACGTGTTTATGTGCATTTTATTCTGCTGTGGGCTTACACGACTGTGCATCAGTGTGCTCCCGTGGAGAAAGGTCACCGGCATGATCGGAACCCCAAGAGGGTCGGGCTCCTACCCCCATGCAGTTTCCCTTTTCCCTTGAAACAGTTTTCTTCTCTCAAGAGTGACTCATTCACTTTGAAGCATCATCGATCTCTTAAAGTCTGAGAGGAAGAAGCGTCAGATACGAGTTTTAGATGCATTCGTGTGGGACGTTCCCTGTTCCCAGAATGATAAAAGCCTCTGGCTTGGGAAGAGAACCGGAGAACTGGGGGCATTACTCAGACTGGACGCTGACTCAGGCCCAAGGTCAGCTTTGGTCACTCTTGAGAGAGAACCATTTACTGTCTGGGTCTAGCCCTTCTGCCACTCTGTCCAGCCTGCGTTAGAAACTGGCTGGCTCTCTTTACAGTCCTGTAAAACCCGTGTTGGTGAACAGTCCACATATTTGTGCTCCAGCTGACCCTTTAGCTCTTCTAAATAAAGAGTGGAAACATGGATGCTATGGAGTAGCTAGTGACTCCATAATGAAGTTTTGAACCAAGCAGGTTAGCATAGAACCTGCTGGAGTTCACCCAGCACTTGGGAACCTGCTCTGTCAGCAATGAGGATAATTCTGTAATTAGACTTCCTGGGTTCTAACCCAATGCTATCGTCTCCTAGTTGTGCGAGCTTGTTTCTCAACTGAGTTCATCATCTTTTCAGTGGCCATTGGTTTCTTAAGCTATAATAGAAATTGCTTGACCTTAAACAAGGAGGGTCTAGTTGTCAGGACCCTGGACATTGTAGACAGCAGGAATATAAGGCAAGAACAAGCTCCAGGTGGCCTCCTGCATGAAGGAATCTGGCTTCCTTTGGGCATCAGAGACTAAATGGAACAGCAACTACCTTTAGACTCCTGTTGTCTCTCTGCCTAGAAGTCAGATTCCAGAGAGGGAGCAATTGCCTCATCACGTGCTAACACTTCATGGGAGGGAGAATAGGAAGCTGTTCAAATAGTGCCCACAAGACAGTATTATGTGGAAAGTGTAACATATAGGAGGAGATAATGACTTTTAAGAATCGGGGATCCTAAGGAGTATCTAAACAAAACTGTGCAGATACATACTTTTCGTGGTCGTTAAATGAGATAACACTATCAAGCTCTCAACGCAGAACCTGGCCAGACTAGCTTTCAGCGAGTACAAGTTGAGGAGGCACAAATGGGTGACAAAAGTCAGATTGTAGTTCAGGGGCCAGACTTGCTCTTTTCACAACATGGTATTTGAAATTGTCTCAGAAATCCAACAATACTTCCCCAGAAATCAAACAACAAAACAAAGCAAGCAGAAAAACTAACTCCAGGACTGTGTGCTAAGCTCTGCCTGTTAAAGGCTCTACTCCATTTTTGCACTATAAAAGTAAGGGGCAATCCGCTACGATCCCTTGGGGACAAGGCACATCCAGACAGTAATATCTAAGACCAGACCTGTCAGGACTCATGTCTTATCTTATGATCAAGATTGGATTAAGAGCTCGACATCCTTGGCCTCTGAAGTCAATTTCATAAGAATAACTACAGGATTTTTTCCCCATTAATCATGAGCGTTTTCATTCTTCTTTTGAAAAAATAACAAAATAAAATATAATAACATAAAGCAAAAACTGACACATCAGAGTTGGACAAGACAAGCAAACAGAAGGAAAAGATCCTAAGAGCAGGCACAAGAATCTGAGACCCACTTGTTCTCACGCTCAGGAATCCCACACAAACACTAAACTGGAAGCCGTAGAACAGATGCAGAGGACCTGGTGCAGACCCATGCAGGCTCTGTGCTCGCTGCTGCAGTCTCTGTGAGTTTACATGAGCTGTGCTCTTGCTGTTTTAGAGGGCCTTCTTTTCCTGATGTCCTGTCTCACCTCTGGCTCTTATGCTCCTCTTGCCTCCTTTCCCCAGGGTTCCTTGAGCCCCAAGGGGAGGGATTTGATGGAGACATCCCATTTAGGACTGAGTGTTCCAAGGTCTCTCAGTCTGCATAAGGTCCAGCTGTGGGTCCCTGCATTTGTTCCCATCTGCTGCAGAAGAAAGCTTTTCTGATGATGGCTGAGCAAGGCGCTGATCTATGAGTGTAGCGGATTGCCACCAAGAGGCATTTTGTTGATATGTTTGTTTTCATAATAGTAGTATTTGGTTTTACCATAGGTCCCTGGGCTGTCTAGTCTCTGGCTCTTGGTCAACCAAGCAGTGTTGGGTCTGGGTTCTATTTCATGGAATGGACCTTAAGTCAAGTCAGATATTGATTGGTCACTCCCACAAACTTTGTGACACCATTGCCCTAGCAATATCTTGTAGGCAGGACACCACTGTAGATAAAAGCATTTGTGGTTGACTTGGTGCTTGTATTTGTCTTTTGGTAGTTTGCGGAGAGCCCTTCTGCCTCAAAGATGCCAGAACATTTGGGTGAAGGCTCCATGTAGGAACCAGCTCAACTCCTCCATGTCCATTGAATTGTACAGGTGTTGCTTTCAGCAATGGAGCCTTGCTGTGTCAGATTATGGAGACCAATATGTAGTCTTGGAAACAACCTGGGCTGTTTTGGGGTGGGACCTCTTTAGCCAGCAACTGGATTAGATGAAACCCAGTCTCTGGACTGAAAGCTTCATTTGGTGAAAAGAGTTGAACAGTTGGGACTCTGTCTCCCCCATTATTGAGATATTTCATTTAGAACACCTTCATATATGAATATATTTTAGGAAGCTTCTGCTGTATTAGGTTTTCACATTACCCCTCAATGGTCCTGAATTTTAATAGTCTCTTCCTGTATTCCTTCATCCTTCTCTTTCCTCCCCCTCCTTACTTAATCCTCCCATTCCAGCCCTCCCCTACTCCATCCATCTATAACTGTCTATTATATTACATTTTGCTAACAAGATCTGTCTGTACTTAGTCCCCGACTTTGTACTTACCCTCTGTGGTTCTATGGGTTGTATGAAAGTATACCATATTAATCTTTCTGGGTCTGGGATACCTCGTTCAGGGGTGATGTCTTTTTCCAGTTTTTAAAATTTACCTCTGAATTTCATGATGTCATTTTCTTAAAAAAATGACTGGATAATACTTTATTGTGTAAATGTACCATGTTTTCTTTGTCCATTCTTTGGCTGGGGGATATCTAGGTTGTCTCCAGGCTCAGGCTATTGGGAATAAAGCATTCTGATCATGATTAAGCAATTGTCTCTGTGTTAGCATGAAGCATCCTTTGGTATATGCTCAAGAATAGTATAGCTGGATCGTGAGGTAGATTCCCATCTTCCTGAGGAAGTAGCACACCGATTTCCACAGTGGCTGGGCAAGTTTTCACTTTCACCAAAAAGGATAAGTGTTCCCTTACATCATATCCTCACCAGCATGAGCTGTCACTTGTTCTATTGATCTCAGCCATTCTCATGAGTATAAAATGAAATCTCAAAGTAGTTTTGATATGCATTTCCCTGATGACTAAGGATGTTGAACATTTCTTTAAGTGTTTCTGAGCCCTTTGAGTTGTTTCCTCTTTTGAGAAGTCTCTGTTTAGAGCTGTACCCCATTTTTTTTTGTTTTGTTTTGTTTTCGAGACAGGGTTTCTCTGTGGTTTTGGAGCCTGTCCTGGAACTAGCTCTTGTAGACCAGGCTGGTCTCGAACTCACAGAGATCTGCCTGCCTCTGCCTCCTGAGTGCTGGGATTAAAGGAGTGCACCACCACCGCCCGGCCTGTACCCCATTTTTAAATTGTGTTATTGATTTTCTTGGTATCTAGTTGTTTTGAGTTCTTTATATATTTTTGATCTTAGTCCTTTATCAGATGCGCAGTTGCTAAAAATCTTTTTCCATTCTGTAGGCTGCCACTTTGTCCAAATGGTACCCTTTGTATTACATTTCCATTTCTTTGTAATTATTTATTTTTATTTCATATGCATTGGCATTTTTGCCTGCATGCATGGCCATATAAGGGTGTTGGATATTTTGGAACTGGAGTTACAAAAAGTTGTGAGCTGCCATGTAGGTGCTGGGAATTGAACCCGTGTCCTCTGAAAGAGCAGCCAGTGCTCTTAACCGTTGAGCCATCCCCCCCGAGCACCATTTCAGTTTCTTGAGGTCCCATTTATTAACTGTTAACCTTAGTGCCTGTGCTAATGGTGTTCTGTTCAGAAAGCTTTTCCTGTGTCCCTGAGTTCAAGGCTGTTCCCTACTTTCTCTTCATCACATTCAGTGTATCTTGTTTACTTTAAGGTCTTTGATTCATTTGGAGTTGACTTTTGTGTAGGGTGAGAAATCTGGATCTGTTTGGATTCTTCTCCATGCAGACATCCACTTTGTCCATCACCAATTGTTGAAGGTGCTGTCTTTTTTTCTGATATGTATAGATGTCTATAGGTTTGTGGATTTATATCTGGGTCTTCAGTACAGTTTCATTGATCATATCCAGCTTTGTGACAATACCATGCAGCTTTTGTTACTATAGCTGTGTAGTACAACTTGAAATCAGGGATGGCGACACTGCCCACAGCTCTTTTATTATTCAGGATTGGTTTTTCTAGACTGGGTTTGTTGTGTTTTTGTATGAAAATGAAAATTGTCCTTTCAAGATCAGTCATAGGATATTTAAACGTTTCTCTCTCAGGTACCACATGTCCCTCCCTCAATCCCTCTTGAATTCTAGACCTCTTCTTTTCTAATTACTATCGTTTTACACACACATACACACAAACACACACATCTATCTATCTATCTATCTGTCTGTCTGTCTGTCTGTCTGTCTGTCTGTCTGTCTATCTATCATCATCTATCTATCATCTATCATATGTATGTATGTATGTATGTATGTATGTATGTATCTATCTATCTATCTATCTATCTATCTATCTATCTATCTATCTATCTAGTTCACTTACTGTTGTTTATATGTACATGTGTTAGACAAGTTATTGCTATGAATTCCTGACTGGCATGGAACTTACAATGTAGAGAAGGCTAGACTTCTTGCCTCTGTCTTCTGAGTCTTGGGATTAAAGGCATGTACTAGACCTTTTTGCCTTGTTGGGTTTTGCTATTTTGTTTTGCCTTATGATTTAAAAAGATGTTTACTTTAAATTATGTCCAGGAGTGTTTTGCCTGTGTATGTGTGCACATCAACATGTCCTCAAAGTTCAGAAGAAGGCATTTCTTCCCCTAGAGTTATAGCATGACTGATGTGTTTATGTTTACTGGGAACCTACTTCTTGTTGCCTTCAGATGCCATGAGTCTTTAATCTTTAGTGGTATTTAGTTACTGGAACTATATACTGAAGAAAAATTATGCACATCAATGGGTAATTCATTATTTCACTCATTCACTAGGTATTGAGTCCCAAAATGCTAAATGTTGTAGCTCACATCTACATGGAATTAAGCATTTGGGGGTGACAACCAACATGTGTTCGGTGATAGAATTCAAGTAAGATCATCTCAGGAAAGTGAATTTGAAGAGGGATGCACTGTGACTGAAGGAGAATTGTGCCTGCTCAGCTGCCAGGAACATATTCCCTGTTAAATTATGCCTCTGCTAAGAATGGATGGATGAACTGGTAGTAGCAAGGCTAAAGGAGAGCTCCACAGAGCATGTGCCAAAACTATACCTGTTCTGGGGCCAGAAGTGTGTAGAGACCATGAGGGTCCACAGAAAGACTAGTGTGGCTTTGTTGGTGTGCAAAGAGATGGGGCTGGGGAGCTGGGTGGGATTGTCAGATCACTCATGCCTTGTAGCTCCATTCAGGGATCTGAGCAATGGATTTCAGTCATAGATGTGACCCAATATCATTTGCACTTGAAAAATAGTGAAGCTAAGGTTTGGCACAAGGATATGAGGAGACCAGAATGGCAGCAACATTAAGCAGAGTAAATCTACAGGGAAGATGCAGGAATCTACAGAAACGGGCCTTGGTGTTTGTGTGTCTTACGGAAGACAGCTGTGCTGAGAACTGGTCCTCCAGGCATGTCGTCTTCCAACATTTGATAACTGATAGTTCAAATATTGCAATTAATGCTGGCCTCTATGGAGGCCTCATTAGCGCTTAGAATATACATCATTTATCCCTGTATGTTTTATGAAATAAAGGATATTTCCCTTATGCCATAGTGACTTCCAGAAAAAGAGATGCGGGAGTAAACAAAACATAGTTGATAAATTTATTATCTCTACCTAGCTTAAGCTCACCCTTCCTGTGCACGTCACACCAGATTTCCACTATTATTTTTCACCAGGAAGATTGATCCACGCTTTGAAAACTTGAGAATTTAGAATGATTCCCCTGACATGGTTGCAGCACTCAAAAATCCTAGAGTTTCTGTTGCTGTGAAGAAATACCATGACTACAGCAGCTTTCTTTTTTTTTTATTGCTTTATTGAGCTAATATTTTCTTCACTCTGCTCCCTTCCTCCCCACTTCTACCCTCTTCCATGATCCCCATGTTCCCAATTTACTCAGGAGATCTTGTCTTTTTCTACTTCCCATGTAGATTAGATCCATGTATGTCTCTCTTAGGGTCCTCGTTGTTGTCTATGTTCTCTGCGGTTGTGAATTATAAGACGGTTTCTCTTTGCTTTATGTTTAAAAGCCACTTATGGGTGAGTGTATATTACATTCATATTTCTGGGTCTGAGTTACTTCACTCAATGTGGTGTTTTCTAGATCTATCCATTTGCCTGCAAATTTCAAAATGTCATTATATTTTCTTCTGTGTAGTACTCCATTGTGTAAATGAACCACATTTTTCTTATCCATTCTTCAGTCAAGGGGCATTTAGGCTGTTTCCAGGTCTGGCTATTACGAATAATGCTTCTATTAACATGGTTGAGCACATGTCCTTGTGGTATGATTAAGCATCCTTTGGATATATACCCCAAAGTAGTGTTGCTGGGCCTTGAAGAAGGTTGTTTACTAATTTTCTGAGAAATCGCCATACTGACATCCAAAGTGACTGTACTAGTTAGTTCTCCCACCAGTAATGCAGAAGTGTTTCCTTTACCCCACATCCTCTCCAGCATAAGCTGTCACGAGTGTTTTTGTTCTTGGTCATTCTGACAGGTGTAAGATGAAATCTCAGAGTTGTTTTGATTTGCATTTCTCTGATGACTAAGGATGTTGAGCATTTCCTTAAGTGTCTTTCAGCCATTTCAGATTCCTCTGTTGAGAGTTATCTGTTTAGGTCTGTACTCCATTTTTTTATTAGATTATTTGTTCTTTTGATGACCAATTTCTTGAGTTCTTTGTATATTTTGGAGATCAGACCTCTGTCTGATGTGGGGTTGGTAAAGGTCTTTTCCCATTCTGTAAGCTGTTTTGTCTTGTTGACCATGTCCATTGCTTTACAGAAGCTTCTCAGTTTCAGGAGGTCCCGTTTATTAATTCTCTCAGTGTCTGTGCTGCTGGGGTTATATTTAGGAAGTGATCTCCTGTGTCAATGTGTTCAAGTGTACTTCCCACTTTTTCTTCTATGAGGTTGGTTGTGGTTGGTTTTATGTTGAGGTCTTTAATCCATTTGGATTTGAGTTTTATGCATAGTGATAGATATGGCTCTATTTTCATTTTTCTACATGTTGATAACCAGTTATGCCAGCACCATTTGTAGAATATGTTTTATTTTTTTCCATTTTTTGTGTCTTTGTCAAAAATCAGGTGTTTGTAGGTGTGTGGATTGATAAGCAGGTCTTTGAGTCAGTTCCATTGGTCCTCCTGTCTGTTTTTATGTCAATACCATGCTGTTTTCAGTACTGTAGCTCTGTAGTAGAGTTTGAAGTCAGGTATTGTGATGCCTCCAGAAGTTCCTTTATTGTACAGGATTGTTTTGGCTATCCTGGGATTTTTCTTTTCCTTATGGAGTATTGTTCTTTCGAGTTCTATGAAGAATTTTCCTGGGATTTTTGATGGGCATTGCATTGACTCTGTAGATTTGGTAAGATTGCCATTTTTTTTTTTACTATGTTTCTCTACATTTAGTTTGATGTTGGCTTTTGGTTTGCTGTATATTGCCTTTATTATGTTTAGGTGTGTTCCTTGTATCCCTGCTCTCTCCAAGACCTTTATCATGAAGGGATGTTGTATTTTGTCGAAGGCTTTTTCAGTATCTAATGAGATGATCGTGTTTTTTTTTTTTCAGTTTGTTTATATGGTGGATTACATTGACAGATTTTTGTGTGTTGAACCATCCCTGTATCTCTGGGCACAGCAACTCTTATAAAGGAAAACATTTAGTTGGTGGGGGGAGGCTTATGGTTTTAGAGGTTCAGTTCATTATCATTATGGCTGGACCTGGCAGCATGTTGGTAGACATGGTGCTGGGGGAGGAAGCTGAGAGTTCTACATCTTGATCCACAGGCAACAGGAAGTAAACTGTGTCACTGGGTGTAATTGAACAGAGGAGACTTAAAGCCCGCCCCCACAGTGGCACACTTCCTCCAACAAATCCATACCTAATCCAACAAAGCCACACCTCCTAATTGTGCCATTCTTTATGAGGGCCATTTTCTTTCAAACCACCACAGTAGTGGTGTGACCCCACACTGCCAAGTCTGTGAACGCGGTAGTTGTTCTGCTCAGAGGAAAGCCAGACAGGAGAAATAGTAGTGCTTTTAGTCAATTTGCTTTTTGGTATCTTCCATGCATTGCTACCAACTAATGAGGGCCTCAACTTACCCCCAAAGTATTTTCAGTTAAAGTAAGAGAGGAAATCAAGTTGGAGAGATAAAAGGAGTATGTGGGAAGTACAGAGAAGCAGCAAGATTTTTTTTTCTCCAAAACTACAAAGAAGGGAAAGACACAATATGTTTGCAGAATAAACCTGTGCTGGAGACGCAGGCATGATGTAATGACCCATGGAAGCAGAAAAGGGCAGGGCCTGGCACCAAGATGCTCTGGAATGTGATAGAAAAAAAAACACAGAAGAGAGATCTTTGGGGTCAGGGCTTCTCCACTTAATACTCTGATTTGGGGAATGTACTTGCCTCTCATTTTGCTATATAACCATCCTATGTAAATAGGAGTTTGTCACTGTAGTCATGTGTCAATGTGTGATTTAGCTTTTTCGAATCTTATTGACTGTTGATTATCCGCATTTCTCTTCCAAATCCATGAGTGTCCATTTCCTTCCTCTTCCTCACACTTGAAAGATCTCCAGGTCTGCCTCTCTCAGATGCTGGTTCTTTCTCCTAAGCTCATGTTTGCTGGATGCTTACTCCGTGCATTGCCGTGGACCAGGGTCGGGACCCCTGGCTACATTGTTGGACTTGTCAAGTTTATGAAGATATGTTTAGTTCCGCTTGGCAGTATCTGCTGAATTTCTAAGATGGTAGAAGGCTCATCATGCTTTCTTGATGTTCTTTTTGTGTTTCCCCTTCTCATGTTGACGGGAGCATCTAAGTGCAGACCCCAGAGCCTTCTACCCCTGCATCCAAACATTGAGTGCCCACCCAGTCTCTACCATAAAATTGCCTCTCATTTAACTCCTGACCCCTGATCTTATAGCACGTTAACATTCCTTACTGGTACATATGGACACATCTGGATTACTTCAGGTTGTCTCTTGCCACATTTGTCTGTGTTTCCTGTCCCTTCACTTTTGTGCAGCCGTCAGAGGCAGTCTGTGAAAGGGCCCCCTTCCAGAATTACAGTGTGAAGTGCGACCCAAATCCTAACATTATTACCTCCTCTATCATGCCCACACGGCCTTACCTCTGTTCCATAGCCACCAGGAGAGCCCGTACTCTAGTTCGCGGCCTCTTTTCATCCTTTCTCCAGGTCCCGTATTTTACACACTATATACTCTATACACGTATCTCCCAGCTATACAGGCATCCTTCTTACTTCCTGCCTGGGAAGCTACAAATGTCCTTTAATCTCATCTCGATTTCCTGGTACTTCTGGCTTGCAGTAAGGAGGAAATTCCTTCAGATGTAATGCTTTTCTTCTGAGAGATTAAAGGGGTATTTAAGAATTCCTTTGTTCTTGCCCAGTCCAGCCTGGCTCCCAAGAGCAGTGTCTCACGTGCATATCTTTGTCCTACAAGGATGGTGGCGGTTGGAAGCTCCACCAGAAGGAGCTGGGTTGTGAGACTCCCGCGGCAAGGGACTCAGTAGATCATTAGTTTCAGTGGATTTTTTTTCTCTGCACTCTCTCCAAAGAATAGTTTCTTACATCACCTGCATTCTTCAGCTAGACATATGGGGGCTTCTTTGCTGCTTTAATTATTCATTTCCAATTTCTTCTGTCCTCTTTGTTTGCCTGACTCATTTAAAGACATTGTCCCACCTGGTATGCCATATGTATTGATGCAGTGCAGTCCTCTCTCCTTTAGAAGCCATCACAACCCCA
This sequence comes from Microtus pennsylvanicus, assembly GCF_037038515.1. Classification (NCBI taxonomy): domain Eukaryota; kingdom Metazoa; phylum Chordata; class Mammalia; order Rodentia; family Cricetidae; genus Microtus; species Microtus pennsylvanicus. The sequence continues at coordinate 65,375,019 of NC_134588.1, read as the reverse complement.
AACAAAGCCAAAGATCGCTCTCCGGAGCAGTCATCCACCAGCTGCCAACGTCCACTTCTACAGTATGAGATGTCAAACTTGAATTTCACGGCCATAGCTTCAGTGGCATTTTAACAAATCGTTTCATTGCAGAGTTTCTGAACCTTGGCACTGTTCACACTTGGGGTTGGTAGTTAGGCGTTGTCCTGTCCCGCTGTGGGATGCTTAGCAATATTCCTGCTTCCACACAGTAGATATGGTTTGTTTCTTCCCAGTTCTACCATCAAAATGTCCCCTGCAGGCTACGTTGTTCCTGTTGGGAAACCACTACTGTGATGCGTATCTGCTGCTGAGAAAAATCGAACTATTTATTCAGCAATTGAAAAACCACAGTGTACATGACTTAAGGAGAAATCTTAAGTTTGATAATTATAACAATATTACAATATTAAATGGAATGCTTATAAAATAACCAGGACATGAGTTTTAAATTGTTAGTCCTTAGATTTTGGATTTAACTCTGGTAGGAAAGAGGCTTGCAATGGGTGTGCTTTAAAGTGAGGTGCTGGCAATACCCACTTCCTGTTTTCAAATACCGTCTGATAGTTCTGGTTAGGACTGATTGAAGGAAGTGAGCGTGGCGGTAGCAAGGCCACTCAGTTCATCAAGAGGGCTCCAGCACTCATGGGAGATTCTGCACTGGATGTGTGTCAGCGTGCTGGTGGAAGCAGAGATAATTGGTTGCAATCAAGGCATCATTCAGACAGTCCTCTCAGGATGACTGGAAGGCTAATGGCTGGGGCTGCAGCCAGTATTCCCTTTGCAGGCCACTGTAGCAACAGAGAGTTTACCAGAAAGAATTCTTCTGTTTTTAACCCCAGCAGGTAGACCATGGCCCAATCACAGGCATTTTAGAATGTGTTAATACGGAAACCATCTAGTTCTTGAAGATGCTTTCTGCTGAAACAGAGGCATCATTCACAAGGCACAGTGTTGATTCTTTGTTAGCTTGGAGTAACTTATTGCCAGAAGTCAGCATCAATGTTCCCAGGGAGATGATGGATTGAATTTTAGTGCTGTTGTCCCGTTCTAGTTCATACTTTACCTGTTCTACTAGAAAAAAATGGCTTCTAAACATCCTAAAATACTGCTCTGTTTTGTCACCTTGGACATTTTGTACAGTTTACATTCTAGTGGATGAGAAATGGCCGTGGTTGTTGCAGAAATTAGAACGTGAAAATCCCGTGGATCAGCCAGTGGTCTGTCCTGAAGCAAGGGAGCAGCATGCAGCTGAGGTCAGCAATTGCAGTAGCAACCGGCCAATGAGGCAGAACATGTATGCGCTTTTGTTTCTGTTTGGAACTGTAAGCTTTGTAAGGCTCCCCGCTTATCAGCCATCAGTTGTTGATGGATACTGTAGCGTTTGCAGGTGTGGATTTTAGAGGAAAACATTTTTACATTCCTCTTGCTCCTCCTCCACCTCCTCCTCCACCTCTTCATCCTCTTCTTCCTCCCCCTCTTCTTCTCTTCTTCTTGGAAATTAGAGAATTTCTCGTTCTGCCATGTCTTCACTCTATCCTGAACTCTTATTTATTCTCCACTCAGAAATGAGAAAAGTATGTGTGTGTGTGTGTGTGTGTGTTCACTTGTCCACGCATGTTCATGGTAGACCTACGGTTGACGTTGGAGTTTGAGACAGGATCTCTCACAGACAGGAGCTCTCTCACTGAACCTGCAGCCTGCCTGGCTGGCCATCAAGCACTTGGGACCTGCCATCTCTATGCTCCCATCCTTGGGGTTGCAGCTGCATGCCACTGCACCTAGCTTTTCAGTGACTGCTGAGGATGCTTTCGTAGCAAGCTTTACTCACTGAACCACTTCCCCCCCAAAGTTTTTTTTTTTAATGACAGATTTCCTCCTAAATATCTTGATGAATGGTTCCATCCGGATTGGAATGTTAAATGCCTGTCTCCAAACCAATTAAATCAGCAAAAGTCAGTGTATCAAGAAAAATAAACACCCTCCTCTTATGTTTTCTGTAGTGTGATGTCTACAGAGGCCATGCTCTTTATTCTGGATAACACCACCATTATCTCCTCCTAGGTTTTGCTCATATTATACTGAGGTACCATTTCTGATTCTTTTTCTTCAAGCTCAAACTAGCTGCTGATAGCCTGTTACATCCTGTGTCATGCATCAGACTTCATGCCAAATAGGCCCTCTCTATAAAAAGTCTTGTGTGTAATCCACTTTCAGGCAATACAAAGTGATCTTTGGACAGTTTTGAATTGTTTGATTGTACAGTTCCAACTTCTGGCTTCATGAAAGTCAAGCTTCAAGCCCACTGAAATTGCAAAGGCCATTTTCCTGTCACACTAGGCTAAGACGCTTTGGAATATTTCACTTTTCTCAAAATATCTGGCCCTCTTTCTCTACTTCTCCTCACTGACTGTCTTCTGTATGGCATTGCCAGGCAAGGAATATTTCTGAATCCAGACTATAGCAGAGCAACCTTTCTCTCAGAGAGAAAATAAAGTTCAAATTTGCTTTTAAAAATTAAGAAAGATAGCATTTGTATCAACGACGATGATAATGGTGATGATGGAGATGGTTGTGATGATGGTGATAGTGATGATGGTAATGGTGGAGATGGTAGTGATTATGATGATGGTGATGGTGGTAATGATGATGTTTCTGCTGGTGATAACGACAATGGTGGTGATGATGGTGGTGATGATGTGTGTAGTAATAGGGGGCGGCGGCTAGCTTTACCCGAAATAATTACACAGACACTGTATTCATTTAAACACTGCTCTGGCCCATTCCTATCTAGCCTCTTCTAGGCTAATTCTCACATCCCGATCAACCCATCTCTAATAATCTGTGAGCACCGGTCTTACCGGGAAGATTCTAGCCTAAGTCCATCCTGGGTCGGAGCTGGGCATGGCGTCTCTCTGAGGTGTCTGCTCCGGAGAGGAGAGCTGTCGAGTCTGACCTCACTTCCTCTTCCTCCTGGCATTCTGTTCTGTCTACTCCACCCACCTAAGGGTGGGCCTATCCAATGGGCCTAGCAGTTTTCTTTATTGCTTAGCCAATGAAATCAACAGATTGATATATGACACTCCCACATCACTTCCCCTTTTTCTGTTTAAACAAAAAAAAAGGAAGGCTTTAACCTTAACATAGCAAAATTACATATAACAAAACAGTTATCAAGTAAAGTTACATCAGAAACATTTATACATATAACAAAATTGACCGTAAATCTCTATCAATAAAGCAAAATCTATACTAATGCAAATTATTCATATCTATATCATATCCCCCTTTAAATGTAAAAGAACGTTTATAAACAATTTTTGGGAACATGGGCGCAGTTTTTTCTCTCCAAACTGCTTCCTGCTGAATGGGGGCGTCGTTAATTAGGTCTTTCATGGTATAACCTGTGTGCTAGTTTCATCTCAGTTGGCAGTTGAGCGAAGCAATTTTCTGAAGATGTTCACAACAACCCTTCAGGAGGGCGTGGTCCATCATACCAAATCGGAATAGAAGACATGAACAGGGTCTCATCCTCTGTGAAAACAAAAGAAGACTCTCTCCAAAGCATCATATCCTTAGATCCAAATTTTGAAATCATAACCTCATGATATCCGTTCTGGTTCCACTGGGCAGCCCATATAATGAAATGTCTCTCTGTACTTAGCTCCTTCACAGTCAAAAATTTTAAAGAAAACACAATGTACATAATCCAGACTCTCTGTGAATTTTCCATCTTTACGCGGCTTATTTTTATTTATATCTATAACTATCTGTACTCTGTCTCTTTAAAGACTTTACTTTTACTTTTTTCTTTTTAAACCATTAACTTTATTCTCTATATTCTTTTTCTTCTCTCTCCCAAGCTAACGTACATTCATCCAACAGTGTGACTCGTTTAGCGGTCTGAATCTGTCCTATTGTGAATCTGCAATTTTTTACTATCCAGGAGCACTTTTGATTTACGCCTTTAAATCACTAGACGCTTAAGAATCTAAGCTGTGACATTCCTAGGTTAACTTTTTGCTTTTTGAGCGTATATCTGTAGACCAGGCTGTCTTTGAACTCTCAGAGATCCGCCTGTCTCTGCCTCCCAGGCATTGGGATTAAAGGTGTTTGCTACTACTTGAACTCACAGACATCTGTTTGTCTCTGCCTTCTAGGCACTGGGATTAAAGGCGTGTGCCACCATACCTTGAAGTCACAGAGGTTTACTTTAAGAATTTTAACTTTTAGTCTGACTATATTTTTAACACACAGTAAACCATTCAGAAATTTTCTCTGTCTTTGAATCTCTCTTTACTGTATATCTCTCTTTTTCTGACCACAAGAGCTTTTAATTTACCAAGCAATATCAGTAGGACTAAAGGCGTGGCTTTGCCAGCTAGATCCAGTCCATTCCTTAGCTTTTCAGCCTCATGGCTGAGGTACTGGCTGCAAGGTCCCTGACAGCCAGCGAGCTACAACAGACAACACTCCAGTCCTCTCTTGGTAGCTGGCCCTCCTGCCTCAAACAGTCAGAGTTTGCCCTGGCAGGATGGCCCAGAAAGCCGGCATTTTTAAATGGCGCAGCTTTTTTCCTGCTACGGCTGAAAACCGAAAAGCATGTGTTCAGCTTTTTGTCAACACCGTTTAAGTGTTTCGTGGCAGGACCTCTTAATGAGCTGCAGGCTTTGCAGCTGAAGCTGAGTCAGGAAGCCTCTCTTAGATGAAGCGCTTGCTTGCCTCTAGCAAGCAAAGTAGACCAGAGAAATTGTCACAATCAAGAAAACATGCTTTACTCTTTCCCAAGCTTTCTCAGGCTTTTTGTGGACTCAGTTAGCCACACATCTGGGCGTCATTTGTAGTAATAGGGGGCGGCGGCTAGCTTTACCCGAAATAATTACACAGACACTGTATTCATTTAAACACTGCTCTGGCCCATTCCTATCTAGCCTCTTCTAGGCTAATTCTCACATCCCGATCAACCCATCTCTAATAATCTGTGAGCACCGGTCTTACCGGGAAGATTCTAGCCTAAGTCCATCCTGGGTCGGAGCTGGGCATGGCGTCTCTCTGAGGTGTCTGCTCCGGAGAGGAGAGCTGTCGAGTCTGACCTCACTTCCTCTTCCTCCTGGCATTCTGTTCTGTCTACTCCACCCACCTAAGGGTGGGCCTATCCAATGGGCCTAGCAGTTTTCTTTATTGCTTAGCCAATGAAATCAACAGATTGATATATGACACTCCCACATCAGATGTGTATGTTGTGGGTAAAGGGTAATAGGATCATCTAAGCTTTAAGAGCTAATTGAGTGCCGTACTTAGTGTTATGTTCTTTGCATATGTTTCCGTGAGTATAACCATTGCACTGAGTGTACAGATGAGGGAACCAAAGAGGTTATGCAGTTCTGGTGCTTATAAATGAAGAGAATAAGTAAAAGTTATCTTGGTTTTTAGCAATAGTGATAATATCTGATGGCATTGAGTGATTCACTTATTTATCAGTAGAATTTTATTGTACTCTGTATGCTAGGCGCTCAGAAAAGGGAGCTTCAATGTGCTTACAGTGATTAGTATTTTAGGGATTCGTAGAAAACCTGCCATATACAGGATATCTGTGCTGCCGCCTAAATGAAAATTTACCCTGTTGTAAGCTCAGATATTGGAAAGTCAAAAAGACACAAGTCCCTTGTAGAACATTGAATCAAATGGGAAAGAAATTTAATCCTCTTATTATTAGTATTTAATCTATTTTTTTAAAATTAAAATTACCTGCCAGTTATATAAACTATCAGACATATTTAACATAAAAATGGAAAATCCTGAATCCCATCTATTAATTTTTATGAACTTGGAATTGAATCTTCATTTCTAAAAGTAGCAAAATTAAAAAAAAAACCCAAAGAGCTCTGTTTTGCATATAAATATGTCTCCATAACTTTGTAGGCTTTATGTCTCCTTTGAATTGCCTAGGATGAATTTCTTAGTCTGGGGAGATGACTCAGTGGGGAGAGAAACTTGCTTTGCAAGCCTGATAACCTGAGTTTTGATTCCCAGAACCCACATGCGAGCTAGAACTTAGAGAGCATGCGTCTGTTATCCCAGTGCACTTATGGGGATATGGGGGGAGGGCAGTGGCAGGAGAATTCCAGGAAGCTCGCAGGCCAGCTACTTTGGTGTGTGCAGCAGTAAGTAAGAGAGACCCTGTCTCAAACAAGGTGATGAGGGCTGACACCTGAGGCTGCCCTCTGACCTCTATATGCCTGCTTTTGTATGTACACACACAAGCACGCATGCGTGCACACACACACACACACACACACACACACACACACACACACACACAAATACACGGTTTATCCGATTCTGAAATAGTAAAACAATTTGTGGTAGGTGTGACTGAAATCGTAATGAAGTGTAATGTGATTGGCAAAGGACAGGGTTGGTAGGGTTGGGCAGGCTGCATGGGCATGAAACTGAGAGTTAAAAGAATATCCCATTCTTTTCTATGGGCACTAACTAATGAAATTCGCCTTCTATGGCATGATAATCCTAACCTGAGATCTCTTTTAGAAAGCTATGTTTAGGATCATAAATGGCAGCTAAAGAAAACTGCCCTTTGACTTTGGCACAAGGAAGGTTGTACCCTGGATGCTATTAGCTGCCATCATTTGTTGACCAAGGCACTATGCTACACACTTCTTGAAACTTTATATATACTTTTATTCAGGCTCCTTTGCCAGAATTTGCGCTGGAAATGAGAAATTGTGTAGCCTTGTAGATTGCAGATCTCTTCTCTTTGTCTTTAACATAACATGAAATGAAGAAAGAGACACAGTTTAGCTATCATTCTAAGAGTGTTTGTGGAGGTGTTTCTTCAAATGGCTGAGAAATGGGAAAAAACCCCAAAAGCCCAGTAGGTAACTTGTTATACAGATGATGCAGAGTGTACCCCTTAAAATGCCAACGCAGAAAACTAATGATGGCTGGGGGAAACACGCACATGCCACAGACCCACATTGGGTACCACGCGATGCCGTTTTAAAAAGTTTTATATGCATAGAAAACCAAGTAGGAAAGACATACTCTAAATGTTAAAAATGACAAAAATTAATGTTAACTGAGGTTATTGCTGGGTGGTAAAAAAATGGTTTTATGTTAATGAATTTCCTTACCTTTGCCTGAAAAATATTCTACAATAAACATGTATGGTTAGGGTTATTTATAAAAACGGTAACAGTGAGAAGGTGTAGGGACCGAAGACAAATGAAGAGCCCAGGGGATGTTAACCTAAGACAACATGGTTAGATGGATGCTTGTAAGAGTGGACAATGGCGTTGCCGCTTATCTCTGAACTCTTCCTCCTTTTTGTATTTCTTTATGTTTGACTAATCCTTTGCTCAGGGGATATCTATGCACTTTAGATAAGTTTTCATTTCCACTGCCACCATGGCCAGATGTTTCTCTAACAGGCACCATTCTTCAAACCCTGGTCCCAATGTTTGAACTTTCTAAATCTATCCACTCAGTTGCACTACTCCCAGAGTACAAGCAAAACACAAAATAAATAGAAATCAATTATGATCATGAGAATAATCAAATAACATGGGAAAAAATAAAATTACAGCTATTTTACTAGAACCTTGGACAAAGTTAATTTTGTTATAAAGATGGGAAAATGTGTGCTTCTTACTATAAACCACGTTGAAATTAAAACTCAGAAGCTGCTGTTCTACCAGTTTCTCTGACATTGTTGTGGTAGGTGTGACTGAAATCGTAATGAAGTATAATGCGATTGGCAAAGGGTAGGGTTGGTAGGGTCGGGCAGGCTACACTGGCAGGCCCAGGACCAGCGACATCATTTGCAGGGCTCAGTGAAAAATCAAAAATCAGGGCTTGTTCAAAAACGGTTAAGAGTCTTAAGGTTGTGAAAGCATCATAACCAAGTGCAGGGCCTTTTGACATCCACAGTTATATGTGGTCACTCAGGTTGTGCGTCCGTGAAGCTAGTGTCTGTGGGAGACCAGGGCACACGTTCCATTCTGTCATCACCTTGGCTACCAAGCCAGTTACACATCCCCTTTAAACGTCATGTTACTCATCCGTAAACCCAATAAGGAATGGAATTGTTCAGAAAGCACTTTGTTTCAAGTGACAGGGATCCTTTCTCCCTTCCTTCCTTCCTTCCTTCCTTCTTTCCCTCCCTCCCTCCCTCCCTCCCTCCCTCCCTCCCTCCCTCCCTCCCTCCCTTCTTTCTTTCTTTCTTTCTTTCTTTCTTTCTTTCTTTCTTTCTTTCTTTCTTTCTTTCTTTCTTTTCTTTCATTGTCTCTACTTGGTTCCCCTGTTTCAGCCACTCTTCAACAAGTAGCATTTTTCCTTGAACTTTTCCTGGGCTCCTAAGAGGTGGTCACTTGACCTCTCTAGATGGCCACACCTTTGTTTGAAACTCTTTAAACGTGGGCCACATTTTAAACCGTTGACGTTGCCTTTCTGCGTCATGTCTCATCATTTGGGTTTCTCAATTCCTCACCGGCAGTGTGGTGTCATCTATGACAAGTTAGTCACTGCCCTTGGCCCCTCTAACTCTTCAAATGAGTAGGGACATGGAAAGGACGAATCTTGATGTCCTTTCTTAGAGTTGGGCTGCTGACATATAGAAATATTGAATGACTCATTCCTGACCCCTCATTTGGTATCTGGGTAGGGTGAGACCAGAATGAGGCCTCCAACAGTTTCTATTTTGCCTAAGGTCCACTTCATTCTTTCCAGAATCATTAACTTCTTCCACCCTATTCTGGTCTTGACCTTCCTCCCTACGGAACTGACACTTGGTCTCTCTAAGTCTCTCTTAGGCAATAATTCCTACTTGAGGTGACCGATAGAAGGCTTCCCAGACCTCTGTTCTTCATGGGAGTGATTGATGCTATGGCCTCTGAAGCCAGCCTTTTCAGTGCCTCTGTGTGGCTTTAGTCAAACTGGGCTTTGTGATATGCCTCCCCTCTCTGATGAGAGGGCCCCATTCCTTTCTTACAATTTCTTTTTACAATTTGCTGTGAGCATCAGTGACAAACATTTTCTATTAAAATGCAAGGAAATTGAAAAGTGCTGACCCAATGACCCCAGCCTGGCTTCCTGAAGACAGTGCAGAGTAGACCCCATAGGCCTCCGGAATATCCAACTAGCTTCCCAACATCTCCTATCTCTAAGCTTTGGTTGACCAGAAATTAATCAAAGTAGAACATCCAAAACTGAAGACCTACTGCAGACAGCAGTGCTGATCCTTAGAGAGTGTCTGTCTGTACAGACAGTAGCAGCATCTAAAAAGACGAGGGTTAGAACCTCTAGCCCTCAATACAAGTTCAACCAAGGAAATCTCAGTCTTCTTATAACATAACCCTCTCCTGAGTGTTGTATGCAGAAAGGAAAAAGAAAGGAGATTCAAGCACAAAGAAAGATACAACTAACAAACAGATCTCAAGTCCTAGTGTAGAAACAAAGGCAAAAACCAAGTGTAGAAACAAAAAAACCAAGACTTGTCTGTCCCCAGTTAGGGATCGCACAGTGCTGAACTGCGGTGAGGACAACTTTGCAGAGGAAAGGACGATTACGACTGTGCGCAAACAACCCGAAGACGACAAAAACAAGGAGCTGGATTAAATAGGAAGGCCAACCCAAGTTAGGAAAGTTGAATTCAATAACGAGATCGAGTTGTTGAAGAAAAACCCAAACGGAAATGATGCTGGAAATAAAAAACTCAATAAGCAAAATTAAAATTTCAGTGGAGGGACTGGAGAGACGGCTCAGCAGTTAGGAGCACTGGCTGCTCTTCCAGAGGATCTGGGTTCAATTCCAGCGCCTGTGTGTCAGCTCCCACAGCTGTCTGTAACTCTATTTCCAGGGAATCTGACATTCTCACACAGACACACACGCAGGTCAAACACCAACATATATAAAATAAAAATAAATAAATCTTTAAAAAATGTAAAAAAAGAAAAGAGCTCTGCAGTCATTGGGTGGTGGCGGCACTCACCTTTAACCCAAGTACTCAGGTGTACTGTAAGTTCAAGGCTAGCCTGTTCTGTAGAATGAGTTCCAGGACACCCAGGGAAGTTACACAGAGAAGCCCTGTCTTGAAAAACCAAGAAAAAAAAAAGAAAGGAAAAAAAAAGAAAGAAAAACATAACAAAACAAAAAAAACCCCAAAACATAAACAAACAAAAATCAAACCAAAACAAATACCTTTATTGGAAAGTCTCATTGGCAAAGTCCAGAGTCAGGGCTGGAAGACAAAGTAGAGAAATTAGATCATTCAGTAAATCAGTGAGAAATAAAACAACCACCATCACCACCACCACAACAACCAAAGACCAGAACGTGGGAGAGCCTTGGGACACCATACAATGACCTAATCTTTAAATTATGGGCAAGTGAGGTAGAGGAGGAAGAGGATGAAGAGAAAAAAGAGGAACAGGAAGAGAGGGAGCAGGAAGAGGAAGAGGAGGAGCAGATCACCACAGTGAAGATGTGAATGTCTTCTATGGATGTTTTCAGTAAAATCACAGAAAAATAATTCCCAAACCCGAAGAAAGAGATTCCCCTTCAAATACATGAGGCTTACAGAACAGCAAGTAGATATAAACAGAAAAGAAACTCCCCACAAGAAATTATAATTAAAACATTAAAGTACAGAAGAAAGAACTCAGCATGAGAACTGATACTCTGCATGTGACAGGGAAAAAAGACGGGTGCACTCTTCCATTTGCAGATAAGGAGAAGAACTTTCTCTGCTGAGCACAGGCAGTAGAAGCTACATCAGACATCCACAAGACGAACAAGTTTCAGTGTAGCAAAGGAAATATCACCACGGTGAAGAGGCAGTCTAGAGAGGAAGCAAGTCTTTAGTACTCATACATCTGAAGGGCAGTTAGTGTCTAGAATATACGACGAACTCAGAAAAACTAAACACAAGAAAGCAAACAACACAATTAAAAATTGGGGCATGGCTGGGCGGTGGTGGCACACGCCTTTAATCCCAGCACTCGGGAGGCAGAGGCAGGAGGATCTCTGTGAGTTCGAGCCCAGCCTGGTCTACAAGAGCTAGTTCCAGGACAGGCTCCAAAGCCACAGAGAAACCCTGTCTCGAAAAACGAAAAACAAAACAAAACAAAAAAAAATTGGGGCATGAACCAGATGGCTGTGGCTCATGCCTTCAATCTCAGCATTTGGGAGGCAGGGGCAGATGGATCTCTGTGAGCTCACAGCCAGCCTGATCTGTAAAGTGAGTCCCAGGACAGTCAGGGCTATTACACAGAGAAACCCTGTCTCAAAAAAACAAAACAAAACAAAAGAGTAAGAAAAATAAAGAAGCATGGAACTAAGAGAGTTTTTAAAAGAAGAAAATACAAATGGACAAGAAAAGTTTTTTAAAATGTTCAACACCTTTATCATTCTGGAAAAGAAAATTAAAACTAATTTGAGATCTCATCTTACCTGAGTCAGAGTGGCTAAAGTTGAAAAAAGAAAAGAATGACAAGAAATGCTTTTGTGGATACGGAGAAAGGGGGGCAGTTATTCTCTGTTGGTGGGAGTGCACATTGATACAGCCACTGTGGGAACCAGTATGCTAAGTCCCTCAAAAGGCTAGAAATTTATCTACCACATGATCCAACTCTACCCCTCCTGGGCATATTCCCAAGGGACTCTGTCCTACTACAGACGTACCGCTCATCCATGATCATTGCTACACAATAGCCAGGAAATGGAAATAGCCTTGATACCCATCGGATGATGAATACGATAATGAAACTGTGGTTGATATATGCAGGAGACTGTTATTCAGCTACAAGGAAAAGCAGATTTATTAAATTTGCTTGTAAATGCATGATGCTGGAAATCATCATTCAGAATGAGGTGACTCAGACCCAGGAAGATGAATTCCACATGCTCTTTCTCACCTGTGGTTGTTAGCTTTGAATCTTGAGATATCTATGTTTAAATTAGAGTATCAGTAGAAAACAGGACACTAGGAAGGGGCTGTTGGAAAATTTTCAGAGGGGCTAGGACAGACTGTAAGTGGTATAAAGAGGGGGTATTGAATAATGGCACAGGAAGGGTTAAGTTGGGTGGAGATGGGAGTGCAATGTAGAGGAGAGAATGTGGGGTAAGATAGCTAACCCACTACTGTAGAAACTTCCTAAAATACACACAAATAAAGGGATTTAAATGGACTAACTTTATAAGAGGACGGGTGATCCTTTTCTACAGAACCATAGGTTATCAAAGCGCCCAGTGATAAAACTTTAGGTTACCTTCTTTTGAACCGTTAACCATTGGGCTCCCACAGAAGCCTCAAACATTACAGGCTATTGCTTTATTGTTTGCTACCCTCTAGAACTTGAGAGTAAGACCCCATTGCTGAAGACACCAATACTGGTATCACAATACATGGAAAAACACTAACTTGTTGCCTTCAACCCTACTGGCTATCTTTTTCATGGTGAGGGGGAAAAGTCATCAATATCTTACACATCTGGAGACCCTGTATGCTAAAAATAGCATCTTACTTTGCAAGCTCGTACTGCTGGAGTGATAACTGAGGCATGTATTACAGGAGAAACCGACCACTTCCTGATTGTATTTAAAGCTCACTTCACATGTCACACATACTTGGTTTTGTTGACTGAGCCAAAAGCCCATGGTTAGTTATAGACTCTGGGGGAGAACCTAGGGCTTTTATTCTGTTCAATGGTCATAGTAAGAAACTGGCCCCTAAGTTCTTATCTTTATATCTTTATATATTAGTGCACTTCTAAAACCTCATCAGAGAAGCTTCTTTTTGTAGTAAATGACAATTAATACAGAGTCCTACCAACAATCAACTTGAAGAGAATAAAAGACTGAGGAGTGTCCAGCTCCCCTCCCACTAAGTCTCAGTAGATATCAAAGATGATGGACAGAAGGATCTTAAGAGCCAGAAGGGCTAGAAATCTGTAGAAAAACAGTTTTTGACAGCGCAATAGTACACATGAACTCATCACTGCTAGGACCCCATGTATGAGACCTGTACAAGATCAAGCCAATCAACAGACCAGACCAGTATGGATAGGGGAAGAGCTTGTGAAGTCTTACCCCTGTCTTAGGAGCTATTGGCAATTGGTAGCTACAGGGGCAAGGAAAGTGTGGTGGTTTGAATAACAATGGCTCCCATGGGCTCATATATTTTAATGCTTAGTTACCAGGGAATTGCAGCATTTGAAAGAATAAAAGGATTAGGACACATGGCCTTGTTGAAGGAAATATTTCTCTGAGGGTGAACTTTGAGGTTTCAAAAGCCCACGCAAAACCTGGAGTCTCTCTCTCTCTCTCTCTCTCTCTCTCTCTCTCTCTCTCTCTCTCTCTCTCTCTCTCTCTCTCTCTCTCTCCTTGCCTACAGACCATGATGTAGCTCTCAGCCACTGCTTCAGTGCCCCACCAAGATGGTAGTGTACTAAATTTCTGAAACTGTAAGCAAGTCCTCAGTTTCTTTTCACAAGAGTTGCTAGGGTCATGGTGTCTCTTCACAGCAATAGAATAATGACTAAAACAAAAGTTGGTACCCATGACTGTTTTGAATATGGAAGATGGAAGACTTTGGGACTTTGGACTAGAAAAGTGGCTGGTTGTTTTAAGCACAGCTTAATGGGCTCTCCTAGGAGGGGCATGAAGGAAAATGCTGAGGAGGATTTGAACTGAGGGGGCCTAATTCAAGGAGGTTCAGAAGGGAAGAATATTAGCAAGTAGCTTAGAGACCATTATCATCTGATTTTGGCAAAGAAAGTGGCTGATTTTTGTTCTTGTCCTAAAAATTTGCCTGAAGTTAAATGGATGACTTTTGGATTAATGACATCGGCAGAGGAGATTGCAAGACATCCTACTCTTGACTGTGTCATTTGGTTATTAGTGGTCACTCTTAGGGACATCTATAATGAAAAGGGGCAAGCAAAGCAAGCAAAACGCACACTTTAAGGAGAAAAGGAGTACTAAGAAGTGTAATGTTGGAGTTAAAGTCCAGTGCTCAAGGAGATAAAACAAAAGCCAGATGCTAAATTAATAAGGGAGTGGTAACCTCAGGGCAAGACTCCACCCAGCTAACCATCGAACTTGAGCAAAGGAAATAAAGGCAAGTGTAAGCAGTGAGGGACACAATGAAAACCAGAAGGTTGGTGCAAATGCGTTTGAGTGAATGGGCCAAGTTCCAGCCCAAGCAAGCAGCTTTGGCCACACTTTCTGGCTTTAGTGTCAAGAATACAAGAAAGGGATTATAGAATCATGCTGCCAGGCATATGCCAGGGGTGTTCCTGCTGGCAGGCCCAGAAAGACCACTGTATGAAGTTGTGAGGATGAAGTTTGGACAGTGTTGGAGACAAAAAGATGTTGGAGACCCTAAGATGTTGCCGATACCAGAATTATGGGTTACCTGCCAAGCAAAGTTGTAGACTGGGTGTGGAAGCAGCCCAATAGAGAGAAGTGTGTTGCAGTCAATAAAGCTGGCTCAAGAGTTCTATGACATCAGACATGGAGATGCAGTGTGTGGCATTTATCTTCCTGGTTTTCAGTCCAACTTTGATCCAGTATTTCCTCACTATGCTTCCCTTTCTTCATATTGGAAAGGTTAATGTATATTCCGTGCCACTTCATATTGTAAGTATGTGATCTGCTTTTTTGATTTTGATTTTTTTTAGATGGTTACAGTTAAGAGATTGCCTTGAGTCTCAAAGGAGACTTTGGGCTTTTAAGCAGTTTTGAGATTGTGAAAGACTATGGGGATTTTGGAAGTTGTGTTAAATGCATATTGTATTATGATATGACTACAAGTCAATGGGGGCCAGGGAGCAGAACCTGGTGGTTTGAATAAGAACAGTCACCATAGGCTCATATGTTTGAATGCTTAGTCACCAGGGAATGGCATTCTTTGAAAGGATTAAAAGGATTAGGAGATGTGGCCTTGTTGGAAGAAGTGTATCACTGGCATGAGCTTTGAGGTTTCAAAAGCCTATGCTAAGTTCAGAGTCTCTCTTCTTGCCTACGGATCATGATGTAGCTTTCGACTAAGACTCCACTGCCTGCCTGAATGCCTCTATGCTCCCTTCTGGGGTGGGAGAATGGTGTGTATTCTGTCAATTATAGTCTAAATAAATGCTGATTGACCAGTAGCCAGGCAGGAAGTATAGGCGGGACAACCAGACAGGAAGTAGAGGTGGGTCAAAGAGAACAGGAGTATTATGGGAAGAAGAAAGTTCTCTTTGCAGTTGTTAGCCTGCCCCAGAAGAAGCAAGATGTTATTGCCTCACTGAAAAAGGTACTGAGCTATGTGGCTAACACAGATAAAAATAATGGGCCAATGTAAGTTGTAAGAGTTAATAAGAAGCTTGAGGTAATGGGCCAATCAGTTTATAACTAATATAGACCTCTGTGTGATTTTGGGACTTAATGATTGCGGGAACGGGGCAGGCAAAATCTCAGACAACACCCTATTGTTATGGTAATGAACTAAACCTCTGGAATTATAAGCCAGCCCTCAATTAAATGCTTTCCTTTGTAAGAGCTGCCTTGGTCATGGTGTTTCTTCACAGCAATCGAATAGTGACTAAGACAGAGAGCCAGTTTTCTTCAGGGATGTGGGCTGGGAGAGTTATCCATAACCAGTAGATGGTCCCACAACCATGTACTTACAGGCAGAACCAAATGGACTCAATTAGTATTAAATTTTTTGAAAAAAGCATGTGACGTTGGGAGAAAAAAGTAGTGGAAGGATGGGAGGAGTTGGAGGAGGTATTAGAATAAATTTGATCAAAACACATTATATGTATGAATATTAAATATTAAAATCCTTCTGTATCAAGAAATATCAAGAAATAATTTGTAAGAAGGCAAGGTAATTGGGATAAACTTAGTCAAAATGTATTATATGTATGCATGAATATTAAATATTAAAAATCCTTCTTCATCAAGAAATAATTTGTAAGAAGGCAACTCACAGCATTGGAGAAAATATTGATTGGCAAGTCAAGTTTTTGGTAGTGGATTAATCTGAAAAATATTTAAAGATCACAGCACACGCCAAACAAACAACTCAATTCACAAATAGCAAAGGACTCACATAGACCTACCTTTAAAGAAGGCATAGTCTTAAAAAATGAACACATGAAAGATGCTCAACCTTGTTAATCATTAGGTAAATGTAAATAAGGTCCAGAATAAGAATTTCACCACTATTAGGATAATTGTTCTCGAAAAATGCCCCTCTCCAATGGTACTCCAGTAGATAACAAGTTTTGGCGTGAATATGGATAAATCAGAAACTTTATCTATGGTTGGTGGGAAGATAAAGGGTGTAGCTGTTATGGAGAATAGTGTAGTGGTACCTAGAGAAAATAAACATAGGATTGTCATGTGACCTATGACTGCCTAATACCCCTCCCTCCATGTCTATACCAATAAAACTGAAAGCAGGGACCTAGATATTTATGTAATGTTGTTCACTGCACCATTATTTACAAGAACAGAAAGGTAGAAACAAACCCAAGAGGTCCATTGACTGTGGAATGGATAAGCAAAGTGTCCTACACACACGCCATGGAATATGGAACGGAGAGGATACAGTGTCCATTTGGGGTGATGAACCAGTTCTAGTGGTGAGTGGTAATGGTGTCACAGAAGGGTACAAGTACTAACGACACAGAAACGTACCTTTAGAAATGGTTATGTGTACTTGGTGACCATAAAAAAAAAGTCAATAGAGGGCTGGAGGGAGAATTCACTCAGCCAGTAAATTCCTTGTCTTGCAAGTGTTGGGCCCTGAGTTTGATACCTAGTTTAATATCACGCCTGCTAGGCGGCCATTACCATGTAAAAGAGCCAGGCACTGGGAAGATGGCGTGGGCCTTGATGGCCAGATCCATGCCTGTGAGAGACCCTCACTCAAGAGAGCGAGACTGCTATTTTCTGAGGAATGAGATCCATGTTTGACCTTTGGCTTCCACACATATGCGCACACAACATACCTATGAAGCGTCATACATATAGGTGCATACATGCACATGAACAGAGAAGGGTGGGGTGGAGGTTCAGCTGAATCAAACTATCCCAGAGGCCATTTCTAGTGGTGGAGTAATGTGCCGGGCTTAGCTTCCAGAGACAATGGGCCATGAAGTCTGAAACCCTCCTCCCTCTTTTTGAATGTATCACCTTGGATAGGTTACTGAGCCTGTTCCATAGCCCAGGAACTGATAGGTAGAGTTGGCTACGGCTCTGTGGGCCTGGCTATGAGCATGTGATAGAGACAGCTGAGATCCCAGCAAAGAGGCTGATCTCCAGCAAGCCTTCATGAGTTAAGCTATTATTAAGATTGCACATATTTTATGTATGCTAAATAATGCAGCTGATTTGTGGAGCTTCTCAATGAGTGATTTGCCTCCTGGGACAGAAGCTTTGTAGAGTCATCCATTGTCACAGCCGTACAGACACTTTATGTCTCTGTTTACTTTTGCCTCTGTCCCCCATCATCTGCCTAATGACTCGGGCCTGCCAAGGATGAGTGAGACCCATAGGTGAGGGGTGTCCACTAACCTTGGCGGAGATCTATAGCAGTCATAACTCAGCAGCCAGTGCTATATGAAACATTTGTGCCTGGTACTGCAGTCCATGCCCTTATGTGACTGTGAAGACTTGGAGTTAATCCTACTTAGGGTAAATATTGTGATATGATGAAGCTAGAAGGCACATGGAATATTATTTAATTAGGAAAGGCGTGTCTGCATTCACATCTACGAGGCTGTTCTTGTCTTCCCAGCAATTCTAGATATAGAGGGTAAGCAGTTAATTAGGATCAGAGACAGGTTTGAAGACAGAGTTTAAAGGAGAAACAATTTTAAGGGCTTTTGGGCTCACAGCTTTAGAGGTTATAAAGACCGCCTTAGTTATAAGGGAATGTAGGAGCAGAGTAGCTTACCTCTAGGTGATCAGGAAGAAAATAGAGAGGAGAGGGAGAGGTACAGGAGGGAGGGAAAGGGAGAGGAAGAGAGAAGGGGAAAAAAGGGGAAGAGGAGGAAGGAGGAAAAGAAGAGAGGGAGGAAATGTAGAGGGGAGGGAGAAGAAGGGGATCCCTTTCCATCAAGGCCCCACTCTATGGAATAGGGCTCCTGACAAATCCCTTTGAGCAATCTCTATGGAAACACCTTCATCAACAACAGCCCAGAAGTGTGCTTCCCAGTGTCTGAGGTGGTTCTTGAGAGTGATGTTGACAATCAGGATTCAATGTCATGGTGTCTTTATAGCAGACCAAAGAAGAAAGCTCTCCTTCTCAGTAGTTCTGGAAAACCCAGGACGAGTCCGGATGGATTTGCCCGTCATCTCTTGCCAATGGCCATAGTCAGGAAGGCAGATGAGTTTGAGAAGCCCAAACTGAGTGACCATACACTTAAATTTTACATACTGTCAGAAAATATGTGTATGTGCATGTTTGCAATAAACATATTAAAAATTGTCTTTTAGACATGTAAAAATAGCTTAGTCAGGATCCCCCCTACACCCAAGGCTGCACCTGATAACCAGAACCCAGTGACATCACTCACTCAAGATATCCAGACATAGGCCTAGAACCCATGACATCCACTGGACAATGTGTAAGCAGAGGCCAAGAGTAATGTTCTGCTCTGCAGAAATGCCAGCTTGATGTGCCCTGTGGTTGGAGAGTCTCCCCCAGGATCCTGACCCTTGAATCAGAGACTGTAAGAGACTGGACCTGACCTTTAGCTAAGATACCACACACAGGTGAGCAACATTAGATGAGAGGCTTAGGATGGTGGTTGGAAATTTGGAGTGTGCGATGACCCTCAGCATAATAAAATATGTGCTGTTATACTAACTACGTGTGTTTACTTCTTGCCCACTCCAGTACGTCTGGGTAGTAAGGAAAGAACAGAAAGTCCCTTAAAGTAAAATCTTGATCATGCCAATAGGCAAACATCAGGGACCCACTAGAGCAGATCAGCTCAGAAACTGCCATGCAGGAATGGCTGCTCCAACTATTCCATGAAAGGCACTCAGAGGAAAATAAGGGACTTCTTCCAGCGTGCTCATAAGGCTGAGGCAGGAGGATGGAAAGTTTGAGGTCTGCTTGAGATCTGACCTTAAAATAAAAAGAGGCCGAAGTTACAGCTTGGTGGGAAAGAACTTGTCTAGTCTAGCATGTGCGACACCATGGGTTTATTCCTTATTAGCATGTACATATGTGTACACACACACACACACACATACACACACACACACACAGAGTCAGGTTTTCCATTTTGATAGAGGATAAGCGGTGAATTAGGATTAGAGACATTACCAAAACCCTGCATGTTTGTTATTTTTATTGTTGTTGTGATAAGATACCAGATGGAAGCAGCTTAAAGAAAGGGATACAGCCCATTTTGGGAGGGAGGATACGGTGGGATGGATTCTCTGCAGCTGGAGCTTGTGGCTGGCCCTTCACTCCTGGGTGACACTCTGGAAGGATAGCTTGACCCAGAAGTAGAGTTGACATCTGTCTCTTAAAGGCTCTTCTGTGAGAGCCATTCCTCTTGCTCCAGCTGTTTCTCACCCTCCCCAAACTTACCACCAGCCAGCTGGGGGGACCAGCTGTGCAAGCACTCAGGCTTCTGAGGGGCACCTTTTTGTTTCAAGAGCAAACCGGAAATGCTTGAAGGACCCCCTCACAGCTCACGCGAGTCACTGGGCCATACTTCAGGGCAGCAGACGTCCTTAATAACGACTATTGGTGAAGTCTGTTTTTTGTGCTGATGGAGGTACCTGTGACCTTTTAAGAATTATTTGACTCTAATTGGGCAGGCGAGTCAATAAATTCATTGATTCCCTAAGGAAGCCGGATTTCTGAAGTTGCCTTGCTTCAGAATGTCTGCCCCAGCATTTTGTATGCAAGTGGGCATGGAGAAAGGAACTTAGTAACGATCTGGTGATTAGTCTAGGCGCGAAAACCAATTAATGCATATTTGTGAACCAGTCTTGTATGCCAATTAAAAGCAGCCATAATATCAGGTTCAACACATTGTAATTTTTTTTTTCATCTCAAGGGCCTGACCTAGAAAAATAACAGCATTTGTTTTCTTTTAAAATATTTTCAATTTAATATTTTGCTAATTTAGGCTGCCCTTCTTCTCATTAATCAAAAATGGTGTGATTTCACAAAGCACACCCTCTTGAATAGTTATTTCTCCATTCCCACCTGACTCGAAATCTGCTTTTTTAATTTCAGTTTAAAAAAAAAAGTGACTTTTCTGACCTTTTCATCTTAAGACTTAAGCTCAGATATTTTCTAAATAAACCACAGTAAAGATAAACACCTTGTAAGCAAACTTAAAACAAACAACACCTCAGTTTTATTACATTTGTTTTTTCCTCTGTGGAAATGAGAATCAACCTCATGACCTCACGCACGCTAGGCAAACGCTGCAGCTCCTAGATACATTCCCAGCCTCACAATCGGTCTCTGAAATACAGACTCCTCAATTCAGACCTGACTTTGTTTACAGACCCCCAGGCCAGTATCAAGTTATTATTAATATTCAAATATTAATTATTGTTAATATTGTCAAAAATTAGTATTTTGGAATGGTCGACTTTTTCCTTCTTTTCTATTCCTTTATCCAGTGGGCCAATGTAAGTGTGCATAATGTATTTATATATGTGCCAGCCTACACATGCGTGGCTGTACGTGTGTCATGGTGTGTATGTGGAAGTCAGAGAGGATGCGTGCGGGAATCTGTCTTCTCCCTTCACCATGTGAGTTCCAGGTTGCAAACTCAGGCCATCACATTAGCCACCAAGCACCCTTATCTACTGAGCCATCTTCCCTTGCTGACCCCTTCTCATTTCCCCTACCAGTATAGTAAGACCAGGGTTTCAGCTTCTAGAGAATATGCTTCGAGTTCTATTTCATATGATCGCAGGAGAAACAGGAAGCAGGAATAGGTTGCCATAAGAACTCTTTTATTATTGCCATAGAGATTTAATAGGTTCAGTGCATTATTTTTCACCTGTCATGCCTTAAAGCTTTTGTTCTGCTTGATTTATGATGCCC
Source organism: Microtus pennsylvanicus (assembly GCF_037038515.1). Taxonomy (NCBI): domain Eukaryota; kingdom Metazoa; phylum Chordata; class Mammalia; order Rodentia; family Cricetidae; genus Microtus; species Microtus pennsylvanicus. The sequence goes on along the minus strand of NC_134588.1, from coordinate 65,353,904 downwards.
AGGCTTAGTGTTTTCCCAAGTTCTAATCAATATGTATAAGGTGTTCTGGTTAATTAACAAACATTCTATCATTTGATTTTCCATTAAAGAATTCTTAGCTCATCTTTTGCTGTGCATTTTCATAGCATATAGTTGCTATTTTTGTGGTTTCCCCCTCTCTTTTTGCACTTTTTTGTTGTCTTAAAAAATTTTAAAAATTAAAAAACTTATAACCCTTGCAAAATTGTATTGAAATAACTTTGCCACCAGTAGTACTTGTGCACTTTCCTCCTCCTGTTTGCCCTTGCACGGCAAGGATTTCTCCACGGGGGCTCATCAAATACTTGGCTCAAAATGACTTGTACAAACATCTACATATATGTGCATGAAGATGTTTACTTTTTAAGGTAAATCATCAGGCAGTCTAAAGAACTCATAGGGTATTTAAACATAAGTGAGTTATCCTTAACTTACACTTGGGTATAATTTTTGAACCAGCTGGGAAATTAAGTAAAAGCTTACAAAAGACAAATTATTTTAGCAAAGAAACTTTCTGGAAAAAGTGAAAAGGTAAAAGACTTGGCAAACCCCTTATTTCAAATCATACCTTCAAATTCTCTGTGAGCGGCAGGGATAGTGATGGTGTTTTCAATGGACACAAGTAAGTTTTTTTTTTATTGACCTAAAAACATTTCTATAAGATATGAAGGTTTAACCATGTTGTTGTTGTTGTATGTGGTGTATACTACAGTCATGAGTGTGGGGACTCACTCCCTGACACGTATGTGGAGTCAGAAGGCAGCTTTTGGGGAGTTGGTTCTTATCCTCCACCTTGTATGAGACAGGGTCTCTCTTGCTGTCCACTGACATCACTGTGTCTTGCAAGTTGACTGGACTGTGCACTTCTGCATCTTGTCTGGTCTCTGCCTTCCATCTCAAAGTAGGAGTGTCATCCTTACAGATCTGTGCAATCACATGGGTTCCAGGGGGATCCAGACACAGGCCATCAGGTTTACATGGCAAGCCTCTTTGCCCACAGATCCATCTCCTGTCCTGCAGCTATTTAAAACTACCTATTTCCTCACCATGGTCTTTTCATTACCATCCAGGAAAAAGGAGACTAGTCACTCATCTTGATTACTTTTCTACTGCTGTGATAAAGCACCATGACCAAAGCAGCTTCTAGAAGAGTTTATTTGGGCCTTACAGTTTCAGAGGCTTACAGTGAGAGTTCATGGCCATCTTGGCAGAGAGCATGGCAGCAGGCAGACAGGCAGGCAGGATGGTAGGCATGGTGCTGGAGCAGTAACTGAGAGCTAACACCTTAATCTTTAAGCATGAGGCAGAGAGAGAGAAAGAAAGAGAGAGAGAGAGAGAGAGAGAGAGAGAGAGAGAGAGAGAGAGAGAGAGAGAGAGAGAGAGAGAACTAACTCAGAATGAGGCTGCTATTTTGAAATCTCAAAACCCACCCCTATTGACACACCTCTTCCAACAAGGCCACATCTCCTAGGCCTTCCTAACAGTTCCACCATCTGGGAAACAAGTATTCAAATACATGAGCCAATTTGGGTCATTCTCATTCAAACCCCCTTCAATTCTGAAAAATATTTTGGCTTCTTTTTAAATCTTTATGTCTTCTCTGTCCTTTTTCCATGGGATAAAGATGGGAGGCAGAAACAGGAGCATGCAGAAACACACAGGCTAGCCAGCCTGGAGTTCACCGTGAAATCAGTGAACAGCAAGGGAGACCCTGCCTCAGACAACGTGGAGGATAAGAACCGGCTCCCGGAAGCTGTCTTCCAACTCCACATACTTGTCATGAAATGAGTCCCCATACTCACAGTGGGAAGATTATGTTAAAGAGGTTATGGAACATCATGGCATAGCCAGTGAAGGATGTAACGTTCAGCAATTTCTGTATAGTGAAGTTACATTCTGCACCAGCCAATTACAACACTAGTTTTTATGGATGCCTAAATGACTGGCTGGTTCTATTTTCTCAGGCAAGCAAATGGTCCATATCATAACACTGTGTAATACCTCTCTAGATAAGTGAGTTGTCCATATTGTGGAGAATGTCTTTTCTAGTCACACAGGCCACAGAGATAAAGAACAGGCCACCACACTGGATACTATCTGAGCTGTCCCTGGTGATGTTACCTGTATGTAATTCAGCTGGTCTTTAAAGTCCAGAATAAATAGGCTCATCCCTCTGATTCAGTTAGGTTCATTTTCTCACTTGTTGGATTGAATGGTGGATGTGAAACTTTCAGTGGTCCGGGTATAAATCTGTTCCAAAGCAGAGAAAGGCAACTGATTGGCTAGGAGGATTTGGTAATCATAGATAATTTACATGGCCATTTTGGTCCTACAGATTTTTGAAGACAATAAATGGGGTATAGTTGGCAAAGCATAAAACGCATTAATTTTGAGTGTTTAATTTAGTGATTCTCTAGTGTCTTCAAAGTTGTGCCAACGCCACAGCAATCTAACTCTAGGATATTCCCTGCAGTGCCCCCTACGCTCATTTTTCCTGATATTCTCTTTTCATACCCACCCTCTGTTTCTGTAGAGTCACTGGGAGAGAATAGTCTACAGAAATGAAATGGTATAGCATGGAGTCTTTGGTATTCAGCATTACTCTGTGTACTTGGGGTTCACCTACATTGTTACATTTATCTCCAGTTTGTTTTTTAATTATATTCCATTGTGTGAATCGATGTCATTTTGCTTATCTGCTCACACAAGGTGATAACTGATGGGGTTGAAAAATGCCCCTATTCACTAGTGCTGGCATTGAAGGGTGTGGCTACTACATGTGACATCTTCAACATTTATAAAGAGACTTCCACACTGTTTTCCAAATGAAATAGGCCACTTTACATTCTTCTCAGTAAGGCATGAGAATCCTAGCTTTTCCTTATCCTCATTAGCACTTGTTATTTTGTGTTATTCTGATTATCGCTATGTCTGTCTGCGTGACTGTATCTTGAAGAGGGCGGTTTGATACATGCATTCTTTAGTCACTCAACAGATAAAGGATGACTGCTTTGTTCTAGTCCTTCAACTAGGTGTCAAGCACACCATAAATAAAACAATGTTCCTAAAACCAGTAAGTTCAAAGAGCACCGAAAGTAAAAAACAAGAACAAAAATAACAACAAAACCCCCCAAAAGTAGTAGGTGTGTTTTCTTGTCTTTCCCACCCCTGAAACTTTCTATTTCCTCCTCCTCGCCCTCCTCCTCCTCCTCCTTGTCGTCGTCGTCCTCCTCCTCCTCCTCCTCCTTCTCCTCCTCCTCCTCCTCCTCCTCCTCCTCCTCCTCCTCCTCCTCCTCCTCCTTCTCCCTTGTTTTATTGTGAGGTTTTGCCTGGAACTTACTGTGTAGATCAAAATGACCTTGAACTCATAGAAATCTTCCTGCCTCTGCTTTTGAGTGCTGGTTATCAAGTATGTGTAACTCCTAAAGTACTTCCTGAAGTCCAGCGCGGAGATCCAGAGATTCGCCTGGCAAGGTTATGTTGAAGATGGGCACTAGGGGATTGAATTTGTCTCTGCTGGAGTGTGTGTCAGGTGAGTCGACAGGGAGGCAGGGCAGAGGATGAGGAGAACAGACTCAGACACAGAAGTGAGGGAAGACACCTAGAGACATCCTGGGGATCTCTTCTGCACATTCTGGCTTATGTGCTTGTCCCAAGTGACTTCCTTATTCTCCTCCGACTGTAAAGCGGCTGTCTCATCACTGTTGGCCCCCAGTTCCTTTATTCACTAGAGGAACTTTAAGTCCTCTGCTTGTAACCAGAGGAGTTTTGAAGAGAGATTGTCCCGTTACAGATTTGCCATCATTCCATGTAAACCTCACTCTGAGCCCCATAAACTGGATTTCTCCATTGTCTTTTATTTATTACCTTTTCTTTCTGACTACAGAGCCAATCGCTGAATTATCTACAGGGAATGGCAGACACCACTTCATCCTGCTACTTTCTCCTCTCAAATTCCAATACTTGACTTTGTAATCTATATGTTTAAAAATTACTGGGATTCCCTCTGTAATCATTTTCCCCCCTACCAAAGGGAATTTTGTCTTACGCTAGCTAATTTTTATCATTGACTCGATACAAACTAAAGATATCTGTGAAGAGGGAACTTTAGTTGAAGACTTGTCTCCCTCAGATGGCCTGTGGGCATGTCTCTGGAGCATTTTCTTGACTGATGTAGGAGGACCCAGCCTACTGTGGGCAGTACCATCAGTAAGCAAGAGGGCTGGGTCTTTAACAGAAAGTAGCTGAACAAGCCAGAGGGAACCAGGCAGGAAGCAGCTGTCCACTGTGGTTTCTTCTTCCATAAATGCCTGTCTTGAGTTTCTGCCCTGACTTCCCTCAGTGATAAAATGTTACCTGGAGCTGTAAGATAAAATAAACCCTTCCAATAAACAAACAAACCAACCCTTCCACTACATGGAAGCCATACATGGTCACCATGTTTATTACAACCACAGAAGCCAAACCAGAGCAGGTGTCTTGTGTGCTTATACAGGGAGGTGGAATGGATCCTTTAACAGGTGTGAAATAAGACCTATCCTTAGGTCAGGGAGGACCCTTTCCTCAGAAGGACATACTAAATGGCCCGAAGTGAGTTCTTGCCTAAAAGCAAGATGTTATCAAAGCGAAACCCAGTCCTGGTTCAGAGCTGTATTTTCTCGTGATCTGCCATGGATATAAGGGATTGACTAAAACTTGGACTTCTAGCATCTAAAACTGTAAGCTGAAAAAGTCTCTATCCTACATAAACTTACTCGCAGGTATTTCATCAGTGAAAAAAAAATGTGTTAATAAACCTGACTGTTTGTTTGTTGCTCGTTTAAGAATCTTCCTGACTGCCTACCTGCTGATCCCACTAGAACGATAGTGGGAAGGAGAGAAGCGCCGGGTGGGTCTGTAGTAAGCGTATGTTCCCAGGGTTGCCAGGTACATTGAGTAACATGGAATGATTAAAAAATATACATGAATAGCTCATAAAATAAATATGAGAAAAGAGATTATGTCAGGTCAACAATGATGCATTCCTCTTATGCGTGAGGCGACAATGGAGATAGATGCCGAAAAACTAACCCAAAGCCAATTCTGTCCCCAAAGTCTGAGAAGTAAATCATAGTAAAACTGAGCGATTTGTGCCATGAGTGGTTCATTTATAGTGACAAAACGGAGGATTTAATGGAAGTAATAAAATGCCAAAATTGTAGAGCCAGAGAAAGAAATGCAAAGAGACAGAAAGCCCTTCTGTATTCTGCCGTGACTGGGAAGAAGTGCTGGCAGACACGGGCAGAGCCCATCCTTTAATCCTGCCTGGCTTCCCAGAAGCGGACTGGAGAGTCCAGAACACTGCCAACTCCTCCTGGAACTGCCATGTGGAGACGCAGGCATACCAAGATGTTACCATATCTGGCTTTCTTTCCCCACCAAACTACCTTCCAAAGGGAGTGAACTGGAAAGACTACTAACCCTGTGCCTCCCAGAGGAAGTGAAAATCCGGTGGGCGGAAACGAGGAAGGAACCGGAAGTCTCCGTGTATCCACTCTGGCAGCGTTTCCCACACTTTGGGTATCCATGCTATGACTTCCGTAATTCAGTCCTGACAAGAGCGCACAGTAGGGAGACTCTCACAGAAGCCTTGCATATTCTTGCTGAGCCGGACATGGACGCACGAAGAGCCCAATTCCCTCGAGCGCTGGCACTCTCGAGGCAAAGCCTTGGAAATTAAGAGGCAGAGGTGGTGAAGAAGAAAAACTCACATAAATGCTGACACAGTGGAAAATTGGCAGAGTTCTGGTTAAGAGGGATGCTAGTACTGGTGAGAGCTTGGACAGGAACCTGTCTACCAAGGCTGACTGTGCGCAGCGGTAGACCACCGCACCACAGGTAAGCTTAGCCCGGTCCCTGCGCATTGTGGGGGGAAATGGGAAGAGCAGTAGCTGGCACTCACAGAACTTCTCTTCTCAGCTGGATGAGTTATGAAATAGAGAACGCCATCCTTAGCTGTGGCTTGCAAGGGCATAAGGGGTCATAGGGTTGAAAATTTCCATGTGGAAAAATCTGGCAGCTGTATGTTTCTGAAGCACAACTATAAAAACCTAATTCAAGATCACGTGTGTAATGAATCCAAGAGGTGTCTGTGAATTATCACTGGGGTGGTCATACATGACTTCCATGCAACCCTTGTTTTGAACATGCAACATTGTGTGTTCGATGTTGCTCTGTGTACGCAGCCATTCCATGAAATACCAATAAGAAAAGCTGCCACAACACCTCAGCTCAGATTTAATCCTGGCAGGCTGTGAAGTGCACTGAATTTCCCCTTTAACCTTGCATATAATTTTCCGCTCTTATAGAAACAGAGTGCTTTAATTATTGAAAAGACTTTCAATGTTTTCCTACCATAGTTCTTCAGTGTGTGTCGAATTACTGTATCTTTGGAATGAAAATTTTAAAGATTCCTGTTTGAATTGCTGGGTTGAGTTCCACAAAAAAAAAGCCATTAAGTGAACCGTGGCTTGGGATTGAGATAGAAGTTCCAAAATTGCCTGCAATGGCATTCTAAACATATCTCTGCTATTTTTTACTACATATTTATATAAGGTAGCAATGTTCCTATTGATTATAAAATCAAATATTAATCAACTCTGAAAATGTTGAAGATTTGCTGTCTTACGGTGTCGAGTATTCAGCAAGGGGACTATTCTTTACGTGAAAACCAAAGAGCCTAACCATCTTGTTAGCGTGGAGATTTGTGTTCATTTTAAATGGTGAAATTGTATGCCTAACAAAGAATTGCGAGATAAATTTATGGTTTATAACCAGTAGATGTTTCATTTGTATGCCTGTTTGTGTAACAGTGGACATGGGGTTATGTGAAAACTTCTCAGGTAAAAAGAAGTCTTCAAGCAGAAATCAAGAGTTGTAGGATCCCTCCCGCTCTACGAACGTGATCTTTTACAGCAGAGATTTTTGTTTATAATCCAGACCTCGAAGATCGTATCTACATACTAGTAAATTCTGCTGTAGAAAAGAAGGTTCCAGAGTCATCAGCACTAATGTCAGCAGCTGACATTAACTGGCTTTGGGTAATGGATGTTTCGGAATCTTTGGGATGTTAGTCAAATAGCATGGATGGATGGAATCACAGGCTTTGGGTGGTTGAGTGAGATTCTTTCTAGCAAACTTGGCTCCTTCCAGCGTGACCATCACTCTGAAAATATTGTGGGAGCAATTACACACACACACACACACACACACACACACACACACACACACACACTAACCCTTCATCAGATGACAGTTTCATCTAGCCGTACTGTGCTCCTTCAGAGGATGAGCATAAAGGAGAAATTGATTCCAACACATGCAGCTCTTTATGCTCTTGCCTTGGTCGGTGTGGAGGATGGCGGGGTAGGGAATCTACAGCAGCTTGGAGCAGTTTGGGATGGAGGATTTTGGTTAGCAACTCCCACCCACCCCTCACACTTCAGAGCCGTCCGAATTCCCAGGGCTGTCAGAGAAAGGGAGGCGTGGGAGGGAAATAAGGACATACTGGAGACAGCCTCATTTCTAGTGGCAAATGTGTGAGTAGAACACACCCCACTTCAGAGTGGAGGGAGAAACGCAGGAGACAAGGTGATCAGATACAGCTTTGATTCTCGCCTCCTCTGATTTCTCAGTGGTAATACTTCCCTAGGCAGATCTAAATTAATGTATAACGAAGTGTGCCTCAGAAAGAGGTGCTGAACCAAATGCATGTAGCCACACAGTTCTAAGACGGATCCAAAGGAGGAAAACCCAAGATAAGATCCTGGAAAGACATTCTCACTGGCACCCTTATTTCCTGTACATGACACCAATTTCCCAGTGACAGCTTTGTTTTCTTCTGGTATGTGTTTGCGTCCTGCATTTCCTCTAGCCTTCAGAAGAATGGATAATGTTAATAGAGAGAGGCTGGGCTCTGGATCCTTCCCTTTCCCCTCTTAACCCTGCAATCATTGTTCTGTTTGCTTGCTTGTCGTTCTGGAAGATTATTTGTCTCAGTCGTCTTCTGGTAGTGTACTGATAAGTGTCTGAAAACAGCCGAGCCAAGTTTTAGTCCCATGTCATTCCTTCGGGTCCCTTGCACTGAGAGTTGTATAACGCAGCTGGGCAGTGCCATGGAGCCAGACTGTGGGCCTTCGTGTCCCCACCACTTACTACTTCCTGGAAGTTTCTTAGCCGCACTTATTGCCTGTGGTTACTTGCAGGAATGACAAAGCAACTACTGCCTAGGGTTATTTAGAAGCAAAGTAGACTTGGAGTTGGGCAGAATTTAATGCGATATCCACTAGATACTAAATTTTCAGTGAATAATACATTTTCCTAAGCCAGACATGGTGTGGCACACACTGGTAATCATAGCACAGTGGAGGTTGAGGTGGAAGGATTGTGAATTTGAGTCCAGCCTATCTTACAAAGTGAGACCGTACCTCAAATAAATGAATAATGAATGGACCTTTACTTATACAACCAAACCCAACATAAAGCATTGTTCTGATGTGTTTGAAGCGGCAGAGCCTGGATGTAGTATTGTGAATCCCTAGTTCAGGCACCTGGGAGACCAGGGTGGGAGGATTGTTAGTGCCAAGAGGTCAAAGATGTCAGGACCTGCAACCCACTCTTAAGAAACTTTCTTTAATGCCGGGTGGTGGTGGTGCACACCTTTAATCCCAGCACTCGGGAGGCAGAGGCAGGTGGATCTCTGTGGAGGTCAGCCTGGTCTTCAATAGCTAGTTCCAGGACAGGCTGCAAAGCTAAACTTTCTTTAAACTATAAATAATATTGGGGCTGTTTCTTCACTTGAAACAGCAAAACCCATAGTATTTGCTGGTTCAGCCTGTCCTGTTCAGTTGTTCTTTTAGGTATGAACGTAGCTATGCTATACATTGTTGGAGCTATCTCGTTTCTGTGTTATATGCTATTCCATATGTAAACCAATACTCTCACATATGTTTTGGCATGTTGCCAAATGGAGGGTGGGCTTTTCTGCTTCCTTCTGCGGGGAGGTATGGTCCCCATTTCTTACCCTTTTGCCCTGCTTTTCTATTGCTGTCTAACCAATTACCCTAATACCTTTGTGGCTTAAACAATCCTAATTATTGTATTTCCTGGCTTCTGTGGGTAGGAATTGGGGGAGAGCTCAACTGAGCAGGCCTGAACTGCAATGGGATGGTGGCTGGAGCTGGGAAGCGGGGACTACCCAGGCATCACAGAAGAACACTCAAGAGGAGGAAACACGCACAGGGCAGTTCAGGGCTCCCACATGAATGTGCCAGGTAACAGAGAGAAAATGAGCTTTTGTTTTTAGATTGTTAATGTTGTAAGAAGTTACTATAGTTTGTCCCCTCTAAAAGGACGCTGAATTCAATTGCTCTTGTGGTGATGAGGGGAGGCGGTGTTTCCAAGAGGCAATTAAATTAAGGAGGATTAACGCCTTCTCTCAGGACTGGATTAGTCATCTGAAGAGTGGGCCATTAGGAAGTGAGACTGCCTTCATGATTTGTCAGTTCTTTACGTCCCTATGCCTGTTCAGCTTCTGCCTTTTCCAAAGCCAGTCATGATGCGTGGTGAGGCTCTTGTAAGATGTGTCACCCAATCTATGACCCGAAAGAGCCACCTTTCTTTATAAAGCACGGCATCACTCTCGCCTTCTGAAGCGCTAGAGAGAAGGGACCAAGATGGTGGTGTTTTGTCAGCCACACTCGTTAGCCGAAGTCACAAAACCTAGTTCATATTCAGAAGCAATGCTCAACTCACTATTAAAATCTCTACAACTTCTTTAGGGATTTCATACATTGTATGTTAGTCGCCTCCATTCCTTTCCCACATCTCTTTCCAGATCCCCTGCCCATCCCATGCCCAACCAAGTTTGTATCCTCACTTTCTTTGAAAGACCCACTGGCCTCCACCCAGTAATGGCTCCTAGATACTTCCAGGGGCGTCACCATTCACTGGAATGTGTTAGACCTACCACGGTCCACACCCTTAAAGAAAACTAACTCTCTCCTTCCTGATGGCTAATACCCATAGCTTCTCAGCTAGGGGTAGGACCTTGTGCCCAGCTCCACCCTCCACTTTGGGATTTTGTCTAGCTTGAGCGTACTCAAGGCTTGCTGTTACAACAACTGTGCATTCATATGTACAACTGCCCCGTTGTGTCTGACAGTCACCCATCTAGTGCCGTAATTCACTGCCTTTGGCTCTTAAAGTATTGCCACCCCCTCTTCCGCAGTGCCATCTGAGCCTTGGGAGGATGGTGTGTGTGTGGGGGGGTGGGGATAAAATGTCCCATTTACTCTCTGCACCTTGATCAGTTGGGGATCTCTGTGTTAAGGATCATATTGCAAGAAAGAAGCATCTCTGATGAGGTCTGTGAGCTGTGCTAGGGCTGGAGAGATGACTCAGCCGCTAAAGCTCACAACCAAAACTTGAGAGATGTAATCATGTATAGGTATAACAAGAAGTCCTTAGGAGTTGGATTAATACAAGCAATCCCTTTAGCATCATAATGACAGTAGATTCTCTCCTAGGGCCATGACCTGTCCTAGCCACAGGTTCTTGGCCCTGAGGACTCTATCAGGCTTGGGTTCTATCTTGTAGAGCAGTCTTTACATCAGTAGTAAAGTTGGTTACTTCTAGACCCTTCCTGCCACTATTCCACCAGTTGGCAGGTCATTAGTGTATCTCGAAGGGCTCAGAGTTGAGTAAGACAGAAGATTCCTTTTCGCCTCTGAGAACACACAGAGCTATGAAAACTAGTCAGCTTTAATAAGATTCCAGGTCACTGCTAGCTTGATGTGTATGTGTGTGTTCTATGACTCAATATGTGGTAATGTCAGCAACAGGGTCTTACTGTCATATTTCAGAGGGTGACCCCGAGGAACGGCCATAGCCTGTTACATGTGGGTGTCTATGGGATCTCACTGGCCGGCAACTCTAACAGGGATAGCGCTTCCCTGACTCTGGACTTTCTACTTGTTAGTCTGTGGTGTTTAGTAGGGGCAGTGTTGCCCATCTGAGGGCAACTCCATTTAAACTCTTTTTAAAAAAATATTTATTTATTTATTATATATACAATATTCTGTCTGTGTATATGCCTGAAGGCCAGAAGAGGGCACCAGACTCCATTACAGATGGTTGTAAGCCACCATGTGGTTGCTGGGAATTGAACTCAGGACGTTTGGAAGAGCAGGCTATGCTCTTAACCTCTGAGCCATCTCTCCAGCTTCTCCATTTAAACTCTTTATATATGTATATGTTGGGAGAGGCAGGGAGGGGAGCAGAGAGAAATGTAGAGCTCAATAAAAATCAATAAAAAGAGAAAAATATATGTATATGTTCATATTTTGGAAGCTTCTCGAGTATCAGCTTTTCACATAACCTTTCAGAAGGTCTTTGGTATTGGTGATCCCTCCTCATGTTCCCCTTTATCCAGTCTACCCCCTTTATTCCTCCTTCTCCTTTTATAAGATTGCATTCTCTCTCCCTTCCTTTGAATGCAAAGGGCCGGAGGGAGGAGTGATTCCATCTCTTGGTGGAGAAGTTGGCCATCTTTGGAAAATATTAATCCACCATACATATCTACCACATATTTTCCAGCTTCCTTGTATATAATTTACAATGCTCTGAAGGAAGGAGCAGGCAGAACAGAAACTTTTTCCTCATAAGGTGACTCTCATTTACCTAATTCAGACTGAATGCTTATCTGTCTTCTGGGAAGCCATGCAGGGCTACTCTCCACTCTCCACAGTACAGTCTCTTCTTCTGAATAAGGAAATAATTGCTAGCGGAATGTGCTTTATATCTCATAAAGTACAGTGTTTTGTATGTATGTATGTATGTACGTATGTATCTATAGTGTGCTTTTGTCTCTCCTCCACAATGTGTGAGAATCCTGTGCTATAAATCTCTCTGTCTCTGTGCACACACGTGTATTGTTTATGTGTAGTATGTGTGAACATGAACATGCATACATGTACTTATGGAGACCAGAATTTGACACTGTGTTTCTTCCTTGGTTGTAGCTTTATTTTTTAAATATTTATTTTAATTGTATTTGCATGTGTGATTGTCCTCTGCAAAAGCAGCAAGTACTCTTGACTGATGAGCCATTTCTCCACCTTAGTTTTTGAGATAGGGCCTCTCTGCATCCAACACTCACCAACTTGTCTAAACTGGATAACAAGCAAGCCCCAGGGGTCCTCCTCTCTATCTGCCCATGGCTGGTGTTACAGGTGTTTGCCATGATGATTTACTTCTTATGTGGTTACTGTGTATCCAAACTTGGGTACTTATGCTTGTTTGACAAGCCCTTAATAGACTGAGCCATCTTCTTGGCTCTGTATTCTAAGTCTGTATATTCTTTCCCATCCCCACTGCTATCCTGGCCTTGAGATGTAAATTCCTCCCGTATGTGTATTTGTTGGATGAATCAATGTAAGAAAATAAAAGCTAAAACCAAGGGACAGGGAATAACAGGAAGAATATCATAATTAACAGAGAAAACTAAAGTTTCAAATACCTCCTTCTGAAACTGATGTGGATTCAGAAGGATGTTTTAGATGTGTTAGTGGGAGAAGGCTGAGTCCCAGAATTGCATCTCTCCTCCAAGATAGTGTTCATCAGCGGGTCCCTGCTATTTGCTCTTGAGAGTCCCTTGAGCTGTGCCGCCTTCTGTGTTCCTCAGACCAGTGAAAAGCAAGTTGTTGGCAGACCACAGTGTAAATTAAAGGGCCGGGACGCATCATTAGACATATGGTCTCCCAGGAACGAAGACTTTCCTGTAGTAGGTGGGATTTGTAACACTCTGGCCTCTAGGACCATATGGCTGTATTTAGATCTGCCAGCAGGATAAAGCTGGAGTTTTAGATTAAGATCCATTTTTGCTGGTCCTTTCTAGCCATGGGGAGGGTTTTTGCTTTAAAATGGAAAAATACAACATGAGTAATCAGTCCAAAACGTTCCACTTGTTAGTGGGAATTTTAGTCAAAGCATGGAATTGGTGAATCCAGGGCCATCCTTCATTAGGTCAAATGACATTAGGTTGATCCTTGAGGTGAGAGAGGGGAGTGATCTGTACCTCACCATTCCAGACTGCTTATAGCTGACTGGACTGGGTTTATTCCTTGCTCAGGAGAGCACTTCTGAGGTTGCTTATGAGTCCTAAAATCTTCCCTTAAACAAAAAGAAGAAGCTGCACTTTGCAATACACATCTGGAAATTTGAAATTTGAAAACCAAGATTATTAGAGTAACACTGGAAAAATAAATACTTAGGACAAATTTGGCAAATGCTTAAGATATACCCAGAACTGTAAAACATTGCTGGGAGAAGTTTTAGAAAATAGAAATGGGGGAGATTTAGGTAGTTTTGCATGGGTCAAAAGACTCAGTACTGTTATAATGTGAATTTTCCCCAACAAATTCATACAATCTGACCAAAATCTCAATAGGCTGTTTTTAAAAATATTTTAAAATTACATCTACTTATTTTGCATGTGTGCATGCATGTGTGTATGTGTGTGCATGTGTGCATGCTTGCATGGGGGGGTGTCAGAGGGAGGCTTGCTAAGAGTCTGTTTCCTTCTTCCACTGTGTGAGTCTCAGGGATTCTGTTCAGGTTGTCAGTCTTGGGGGCAGGGACCTTTACCTCTTGAGACATCTTACCTGTACAGTCTTTTATAAATTGCCTATATTACTTTGAAAATGGATTTTAGAGGTGGAGAAATGGCACTATTTGAAGTTGAAAATTATTTTAAAGTTACAGTAATTTCAATGGTTTGGTATTATTGTCAAGATAGATAAGCAGATCAATAGAATAGAATAGAAAGTCCAGAAATACATGACCTGAAAGTATTAGTTGATAGATTTTTTTTAACAAAGGCAATTCAAAGGATGATATTTGAAAAAATAGTCTCCAACAACTGAATATTCATGTAAACAAGCATGTATCACACTCCAGAACCCCTGTCACACTTAAACATTTGCCTAAAGTGAACCACAGGTCTATGTATGAAACCGAATAGCATGTGCTTCCACAAGAAGTCAGCTGAGAAACCTTTTTGACTTGGAGCTAGACAAAATTAGATAGAGGAGCAAAATCCCAGTAAAATCCAGAGTCCAGTCATCATCAGAACTAAAACCTAGTCTTTCAAATGTGCTGGTGTGAATAAGACAGGATCAACCAGAGACAAGAAAAAAATATTTGCAAGTCACATATCTTAAATTTAATTGTAATATGCATAAAGAATTCATAAAATGCACTAATAAGAAAATTTCTGTTTTGTGGAATAATTTGAGGAGTATTTGCCTTAGCTCTTCTTCGAATGTCTGGAAGAATTCTGTGTTTAATCCATCTGGCCCTGGATTTTATGGTTGGGAGACTTTTAATGACTGTTTTTATTTCCTTAGAGTTTATAGATCTATTTAAATTGTTAATCTGATCTTGGTTTAACTTTGGTAAGTGGTATCTATTAAGTGAAAATGATTAATTTCTCTTAGATTTTCCAATTTGGTGAAGTACAGGTTTTTAAACTATAACCTGATGATTTACTCAGTGTCTCTTGTTATGTCTCCTCTTTCTTTTCTGATGTTGATAATTTGGATATATTCTCTCTGTGTCTTTTAGTTAGTTAGAGTAAGGGTTTGTCTATCTTGTTGATTTTCTGAAAGAACCAACTCTTTGTTTCACTGATTCTTTGTCTTGTTCTGTTTATTTCTATTTTATTGATTTCAGCCCTCAGCTTACTTCCTGTTTTCTACTCCTCTTGGGTGAGTTTGCTTCTTTTTGTTTTATAGATTTTAGGTGTGCTGTTAAGCTGCTAGGATGAGATCTCTCCAATTTCTTGATGAAGGCACTTAGCACAGTGAACTCTTAGCACCACATTAATTTTGTCCTGTAAGTTTGGGTATGTTGTACATTCATTTTCATTGAATTCTAGAAAGTCTTAAATTTATTTATTTATTTCTGCCTTGATCCAGTAGAGAGTTGTTTAGTTTCCATGAGTTTGTAGGATTTCTTTTGTTTCTCTTGTTGTTGAAATCCAGCTTTAGTCTTTACTGGTCTGGAAGAATGCAGGGAGTTATTTCAGTTTTATTATATTTGTTGAGACTTGCTTTGTGACTGAGTATGTTGTCACTTTTGTAGAAGGATCCACAAGGTTCCGAGAAGAAGGTATATTCTTTTGGGTATGGGTGAAATGTTCTGTGGAAATACGCTAGGTCCAGTAACGTTTGTCAGTCCAATCTTTCTCTGTTTAGTTTTTGTCTGGGTGACTTGTCTATTCGTGAGAGTGGCATATTGAAGTCCCCCACTATCAATGTATGAGGGTTGATGGATGATTTAAGCTTTAGTAATGTTTCCTTTACAGGTATGGGTATCCTTGTATTTGGGGCACAGATGTTAAAATTGAAAGATAATCTTGATGGATCTTTCCTTTGATGAGCATCAAGTGTCCTTCCCCATCTTTTTTTTTTTTGATTAATTTTGGTTTGAAGTCTATTTTGTTAGATGTTAGAATGGTTATACCTGCTTGTTTTTTATGTCCATTTGCTTGTTGTATATTTTCCAAACCTTTACTCTGAGATAACATCTATCTTTGATGCTGAGGTGTGTTTTTTGTATGCAGCAGAAGGATAGATCTTGTTCTCATACCCATTCTGTTAGGTTGTGTCTTTTTATTGGGCAGTTGAGTTCATTTATATTGAAAGATATGAATGACCAACAATTGCTAATTTCTGTTATTTTTTATTATTGTTCATTTGGTTTTGTGTGTATGTGTATGCCTCCTTATTTTGCTTTTGCTGGTGTAAAATTATTTAATTCCTGTGCTTCCATAAGTGTAACCAAGCTCCTAGGGTTGGAGTTTTTCCTTCTAGTATCTACTGTAGGATTGGATTTGTGTATAGATATTGTTTAAATTTGACTTTATCATAGAATACCTTATTTGCTAGGTATAGTAGTTTAAACTCACATGTATCATCCCTTATAGTGTTCAGGACATCTGTCCAGGCCCTTCCATGAGAAGCTGGGCATTATTCTAATAGGGCATTATTCTTCATATATATATATAAAATTTGGTCTTTTCCCCCTGCAACTTTTAATATTCTTTTTTTTTGTTCTCTGTGTTTTGATTATTATGTGGCAAGGAGACTTTCTTTTCTGGTCTAAACTGATATTCTGTAAGCTTCATGTACCTTTATAGACATGCCCTTCTTTAGATTAGGAAAATTTTCCTCTATGATTTTTTTAATATTTATTTATTATGTATACAATATTCTGTCTGTGTGTGTGTGCCTGCAGGCAGAAGAGGGCAACATATCTCATTACAGATGGTTGTGAGCCACCATGTTGTTGCTGGGAGTTGAACTCAGGACCTTTGGAAAAGCAGGCAATGCTCTTAACCACTGAGCCATCTCTCCAGCCCCCCTCCTCTATGATTTTGTTAAAAATATCTCTACACCCTTGAGCTGGGATTCTTCTCCTTCTTCTATTCCTATTATCCTTAGTCTTGGTCTTTTCATGTGTCCCATATTTCCTGGATATTTTGTGTTAGGAATATTTTATTTATTTTTCTTTTTTTAATTAATTTATTTATTAAAGATTTCTGCCTCCTCCCCGCCACCGCCTCCCATTTCCCTCCCTCTCCCCCTGATCAAGTTCCCCTCCCTCATCAGCTCCAAGAGCAATCAGGGTTCCCTGACGTGTGGGAAGTCCAAGGACCACCCACCTCCATCCAGGTCTAGTAAGGTGAGCATCCAAACTGCCTAGGCTCCCCCAAAGCCAGTACGTGCAGTAGGATCAAAAACCCATTGCCATTGTTCTTGAGTTCTCAGTAGTCCTCATTGTCCACTATATTCAGCAAGTCCGGTTTTATCCCATGCTTTTTCAGACCCAGGCCAGCTGGCCTTAGTGGGTTCCCAATAGAACATCCCCATTGTCTCAGTGTGTGGGTGCACCCCTCGTGGTCCTGAGTTCCTTGCTCATGCTCTCTCTCCTTCTGCTCCTGATTTGGACCTTGAGACTTCAGTCCGGTGCTCCAATGTGGGTTTCTGACTCTGTCTCCTTTCATCACCTGATGAAGGTTAATATTCAGGAGGATGCATATATGTTTGTCTTTGGATTCACCTTCTTATTTAGCTTCTCTAGGATCGCGAATTATAGGCTCAATGTCCTTTGTTTATCGCTAGAAACCAAATATGAGTGAGTACATCCCATGTTCCTCTTTTTGGGTCTGGCTTACCTCACTCAGGATAGTGTTTTCTATTTCCATCCATTTGTACGCGAAATTCAAGAAGTCCTTGTTTTTTACTGCTGAGTAGTACTCTAATATGTATACATTGTGTTAGGAATATTTTAGATTTAAAAAATTATTTGGCTGATCTATCAATTCCTTCTATTGTATCTTCTACATCTGAGATTCTGTATTGTAATTCTTGTGTTCTTTTGGTCATGCTTGCATCTATAGTTCCTGTTTGCTTTGCTTACTTAGATTTTCCATCTCCAGACGTCCCTCAGTTTGTGTTTTCTTTATTGCTTCTATTTCCATTTTCAGGTCTGGAACAGTTTTATTCATTTCCTCTAGTTGTTTGTGTATTCCTGGCTTCTTTAAGGGATTTATTCATTTTCCATTTAAGGACCTCTATCATATTCATAAAGTTTTAATGTCTTTTTCTTGTGCTTCAGCTGTGTTAGAATATTCAGGGTGTGTTGTCAGAGGATAGCTAGTCTCTGGTGATTCCATATTGCCCTGTCTGCTGTTGATTGTGTTCTCATACTGGCCTCTAGGCATCTGGGTTTTGGGTAATTATAAGTTTAGATGCCAACTTCTGAGTTTGTCTTTGTTATATGGGTGTTTCCTCCCCTCTGTTTATGTTTTCTTTCTGGTCTTCTTGCCTGAGTGGTTTGCAGTCTTGGTGACTGGTGAATCCTCTGGTGTAGTAAGATGCCTCCACTGGGGTGACTGAAGCTCCGACCCAGGATGGACTTAGGCTAGATTCTTCCCGGTAAGCGCACCTAGGGGCGCTACACAGATGATTAGAAATGGGCTAAATTAATATGTGAGAATTAGCCAGTAAGGGCTAGAGCTAAGGGCCAAAGCAGTGTTTAAATGAATACAGTGTCTGTGTAATTATTTCGGGGCATAAGCTAGCCGAGCCAGGTGGCTGGGGTCTTGGGGACGCAGCCCCACCGCCGCTTTATATTACTACAAATGACGCCCAGACGTGTGGCTAACTAAACCCACTTAAAAAACCTGAGAAGGCTTAAAAATAAGGGAGAGAGCATTTAACACAGATTTTTGCTGTTTGTTGGTGGCGTGCTGTAGAGAGATTTCCTGATTCAGCAACAGCAGCAGAAAAAAGGCTGCGTTATTTTAAAGTGTGGCTTCCCGGGGCTGTGCCGCCAGTGCAAACTCTGGCTTTATGTTTGTGTTCCCGCTTGGGATCGGAAGGAGAGTGCTCTGAGACCGTGAAGATGACTCAGAGCTCCCCGCCTGCTCCTGGGCAGAAGGCAGAATCAGGCTTAGGCAGGCGGAAGAGCATGGCAGATTCCTGCCGCCATACAGGGACATGTTTTCAGACTGCGCAGTGCTCTGCGTATCAGATTTGGATGTAACTTGGATGAAAAGAATTTCTGTGCTGCACGCTCAGTCTCAGAATTAAAGTGCTGAGTGTCGCTCCTACCTGGTGGCCTCAGAGCTAGCACAAAATGGTACGTCCTCCATTTTGAAATTTTCCTGACTCAGCAGCAGGAACAAACCTGTGTTGTTTAAAAATGCCGGCTTTCTGGGCCATCCTGCCAGGGCAAACTCTGACTGTTTGAGGCAGGAGGGCCGGCTATCGAGAGAGGATTTGAGTGTTGTCTGTTGTAGCTCGCTGGCTGGCAGGGACCTTAAAATGCTATAAACATGGCTGCAGCCTGTATATCTGCCATGAGGCTGGAAAGCTCAGCAATGGACTGGATCTAGCTGGCAAAGCCATGGCTTTAATTCTACTGATATTGCTTGCTAAATTAAAGACTCATGTGGTCAGAAAAAGAAAGATATACAGTAAAGAGAGATTCAAAGACAAAGAAAATTTCTAAATGGTTTACTGTGTGTTAAAAATATATGCAAGCTAAAAGTTAAAGTTCTTAAAGTAAAAAAGAAAAGGAAGAGAGTTGTTGTGTGTATACACCTTTAATCCCAACACTTGGGAGGCAGAGGGAGATAGACCTCTGTGACTTCAAGGTGTAGTAGCACACGCCTTTAATCCCAGTGCCTAGAAGGCAGAGACGAACAGATCTCTGTGAGTTCAAGGTGTGGTAGCACACGCCTTTAATCCCAATGCCTGGGAGGCAGAGACAGGCGGATCTCTGAGAATTCAAAGACAGCCTGGTCTACAGGGTTATTCCAGGTCTACAGATATACACTCAAAAAGCAAAAAGTTAACCTAGAAATGTCACAGCTTAGATTCTTAAGCGCCTAGTGATTTAAAGGCACAAATCAAAAGTGCTCCTGGATAGTAAAAAATTGCAGATTCACAATAGGACAGATTCAGACCGCTAAACGAGTCACACTGTTGGATGAATGTACGTTGGCTTGGGAGAGAGAAGAAAAAGAATATAGAGAATAAAGTTAATGGTTTAAAAAGAAAAAAGTAAAAGTAAAGTCTTTAAAGAGACAGAGTACAGATAGTTATAGATATAAATAAAAATAAGCCGCGTAAAGATGGAAAATTCACAGAGAGTCTGGATTATGTACATTGTGTTTTCTTTAAAATTTTTGACTGTGAAGGAGCTAAGTACAGAGAGACATTTCATTACCTGGGCTGCCAAGCTAAACCAGAATGGATATAAGGGTATTACGATTTCAGAATTTGGGTCTAAGGATATGATGCTTTGGAGAGAGTCTTCTTTTGTTTTCACAGAGGATGAGACTCTATGGATTTCTTCTATTCCGATTTGGTATGATGGACCACGTCCTCCTGAAGGGTTGCTGTGAACATCTTCAGAAAATTGCTTCGCTCAACTGCCAACTGAGATGAAACTAGCACACAGGTTATACCAAGAAAGACCTAATTAACGACGCCCCCATTCAGCAGGAAGCAGTTTGGAGAGAAAAAACTGCGCCCATGTTCCCAAATATTGTTTATAAATGTTCTTTTACATTTAAAGGGGGAAATGATATAGGTATGAATAATTTGCATTGGTATGGATTTTAAGGTCAATTTTGTTATATGTATATGTATTTCTAATCTTGAATAAGGTGTTGTGATTGTGTAGTTCATTTTTAAAATGTAATGTATAATAGGAAATAGAGGTTACTAATGGATAATCATCGAAATTAGTAAAGCTTGTAGTCATGTTAGTTAGATTTTCTAGATATATATATAGATATATTTTAGATATTTTTTTTTCTTGACGAATTCAGCCTTTATTTTTATATAGTAGGCCTCTAGTGTAATATTTTTTTTGTTTTGCTTCTCATTCTTTTTTTTTTAATTTATTTATTTATTAAAGTTTTCTGTCTCTTCCCCGCCACCGCCTCCCATTTCCCTCCCCCTCCCCCAATTAAGTCTCCCCCCCAGCCCGAAAAGCAATCAGGGTTCCCTGTCCTGTGGGAAGTCCAAGGAACCCCCACCCCCATCCAGGTCTAGTAAGTTGAGCATCCAAACTGCCTAGGCTCCCACAAAGCCAGTGCGTGCAGTAGGATCAAAAACCCATTGCCATTGTTCTTGAGTTCTCAGTAGTCCTCATTGTCCGCTATGTTCAGAGAGTCCGGTTTTATCCCAGGCTTTTCCAGACCCCGGCCAGCTGGCCTTGGTGAGTTTTCGATAGAACATCCCCATTGTCTCAGTGTGTGGGTGCACCCCTCGCAGTCCTGAGTTCCATGCTCGTGCTTTCTCTCCTTCTGCTCCTGATTTAGACCTTGAGATTTCAGTCCTGTGCTCCAATTTGGGTCTCTGTCTCCTTTCATCGCTTGCTGAAGGTTAATATTCAGGAGGATGCCTATATGTTTTTCTTTGGGTTCTCCTTATTTAGCTTCTCTAGGATCACTAATTATAAGCTCAATGTCCTTGGTTTATGGCTAGAAACCAAATATGAGTGAGTACATCCCATGTTCCTCTTTTTGGGTCTGGCTTACCTCACTCAGGATAGTGTTTTCTATTTCCATCCATTTGTACGCGAAATTCAAGAAGTCCTTGTTTTTTACTGCTGAGTAGTACTCTAATATGTATACATTGTGTTAGGAATATTTTAGATTTAAAAAATTATTTGGCTGATCTATCAATTCCTTCTATTGTATCTTCTACATCTGAGATTCTGTATTGTAATTCTTGTGTTCTTTTGGTCATGCTTGCATCTATAGTTCCTGTTTGCTTTGCTTACTTAGATTTTCCATCTCCAGACGTCCCTCAGTTTGTGTTTTCTTTATTGCTTCTATTTCCATTTTCAGGTCTGGAACAGTTTTATTCATTTCCTCTAGTTGTTTGTGTATTCCTGGCTTCTTTAAGGGATTTATTCATTTTCCATTTAAGGACCTCTATCATATTCATAAAGTTTTAATGTCTTTTTCTTGTGCTTCAGCTGTGTTAGAATATTCAGGGTGTGTTGTCAGAGGATAGCTAGTCTCTGGTGATTCCATATTGCCCTGTCTGCTGTTGATTGTGTTCTCATACTGGCCTCTAGGCATCTGGGTTTTGGGTAATTATAAGTTTAGATGCCAACTTCTGAGTTTGTCTTTGTTATATGGGTGTTTCCTCCCCTCTGTTTATGTTTTCTTTCTGGTCTTCTGGCCTGAGTGGTTTGCAGTCCTGGTGACTGGTGAATCCTCTGGTGTAGTAAGATGCCTCCACTGGGGTGACCTGAGTATCTGCTGGGGTTCTTGGTACTGGTGTGGCCTCTGGAGGTCTGGGTGCCAGCATCGCTTCTGGAGTTCTGGAATTCTGAGTACTAGCATGACCTCTTGTAACATGAGGGCTGGCTTGTTGGGGTTTCTGTCCTGCCTGGTACCCACAGCTGGCAAGCCCCAAAGAATATCACACAGAGATCTCCATAAGATTATAAACTGATTATCCCATTAGCTCAGGCTTCTTATTAGCTCTTGCAACGTTTATTACCCCATTATCCTTAACTATGTTAGCCACATGGCTCAGTGCCTTTTTTCAGCCTGGCTGATCAGGGTTTTATTAAAATACATGATTGACAGAATACAGACAATTCTCCTGCACCAGCCTCTTATAGAGTAGGGGACTTTGTTGGAGTTGTGGGCTGGGATGATACTTTATTCTTAAGAGTTGGGATTGGAAAATAATCCAAGAATCTACTAACAGGTACATGGATATACGGACTGTGGTGCAATCTTACCATGGGATACTACAAAGCAATACATGTAAGAAACTATGATGTACACACTATTGTGGGTTAATTAGGGAGGTGGGAGAGAGATAAATACAGACAAGAGGAGAGTTATAAACACCTACTAACAGCGGTAAGTCTCTGTATAAATATATATGTACAGTTTAAATGAAATTTCCTCATCTGGGCTGACAATATTCTCAGCAAGAGCCAAAGATGACCAAAAACAAACAAACAAAAAACAAGACATAAAAGCAAAACAACAAAAACCTCCAAGCAACACTAGGCATAAAACCTCTTTAAACTTTAATCCCAGCACTTGGGAGGCAGAGGCAGTCGGATCTCTGTGTGTTCGAGACCAGCCTGGTCTACAAGAGCTAGTTCCAGGACAGGCTCCAAAACCACATAGAAACCCTGTCTCAAAAAAAGCAAAAAAAAAAAAAAAAACCTCTTTAAAAATTGTTGGTTAAGGTTGTTCAAGGGACTCCTAAAACATTACAGGCTTTTACTATTGGCTTGGTTGCCCTCAGGAGGCAGAAGTTTAGTCCTTATTCTGAAGCCACTATGTAATTCAGATATGGAGTCAAAGCCCCTGAGCTGGAACTGAAGTGAATGTCTCTTCCCTGAGGACTAGATATTATAGTACTATAAGACAGCATGCAAGCATTCAATGGAGGGAAGACAGAAGTAGTTCTATGCAGTTATGATCCCTATGAGCCACAGCAATGAGCAGCATGGCAGGATAACTCTAAGGGTGTAGTAGTGGCATGCATACCTTGGTGGTAACCAACAGTTCTTATTGAGTAGATCTTATTTACGATTAGAAAACTGTTGGAAAGAAGGAAGGAAGGAGGAAGGGACAGAGGAACAATGGAGTGAGGGAGAAAAAAAGAAGGGGGAAGGACAGAGGAACAATGGAGGGAGGAAGGAAAGAGGAAGAATGAAGAGAGGCCAGAGGGAGGAATGAAGGAAGGGAAAAAGGAAGAAAGGAAAGAAGGAGAAAAAAGGAAAGAAAAACACTAAACCTCTGTGTTGACATTCATCACCTATGCAGATCCTTGTCCACTGGACCTGGATCTGAGGGCCTGAGAGAATGAGATGGACTACAGTCTAATGCTGTAGACAGCCTTACTTCAGGTTCAGTGTACTTTTATAGAGGAATGAAACAATGAAAGCAATGATCCAAGGAAGGTTGTTTGGTTCAGAAAAACATGTAAATAAATGTCAGTAAACACATACTAATTATTAACAGCCCTTTCCCATAACTTTTCCAGGACAGACCAATTTAAACAAAATTGCCTGGTACATACTATAGGTTAAATCTGGGAAAGCATGAAAGCAAGGCAGAAGGCCATATCCACATTCAGGGTACACTGACCAGATTGGGTTCTATAGCTACGTTCTGAATCCAACAAGAATGAGCATGTCTTATAAATTGAATGTAAATTCAATTGTAAACACAGGGAGCAAGAAATCACATTCAAGAACAATCCAGGGAACAGAATGCACCTGAGGTAAAGGCCCTCTGCCTTTTTTCCTGGAGCCTCTCTCTCAGTTCCCCATGACGTTGTTAAACCATGCATCATTTTTTAGACCATGTTCCAACACTCAAGATGTGCAGTTCTCTTCCGGAACCAACAAATGGCCCCCTTACAACCAATTGGCATCCTTATGGCCAACTAAAATTGACTTAAAACTTGCGAGGGCTTGGAAAAGAATTCCAGACACTAAAGAACAAAGTTTAGCTGCCTTTATTTTTACTGAATGGGCTTTGCTTGTTGGCGGCATGCTGTGGCTCCTTTAAGAAAGGTTTTCCTGATTCATCAGTAGCAGAAAAGCTGCAGCTTTGAAATGCTGGCTTTCTGGGTTGTGCTGCCCGGGAGATCTCTGGCTCTTTCTGGAGGTCTGGCTATGGAGCATTTAAATAGGTCACAGTGTTGAACAGAGTGCTCCAACTTGCTTAATGGCAACATAGACTGGCTGTGTGCCTAAAAATGGGGCTATGAGCATGGTTCTCAGAGGCAGCAAATAGCTCTGCTGGGCTGGGCAGGGCAAGCAGGCAGTGCCATATATACCTTAGTAATGCCACATTTTAAGTTTTTAAGAAGTGCTTAGCATTTTAAGAAGTGCTCCTGGACAGTAAAGAATTACAGATTTACAATAAAGACAGATTCAGACTGTTATAGACCTCTAAATGGGTCACAGTGTTGGATAAATGTATGAGATAGAGAAGAAAGAGTATAGAGAGTTATAAAAAGAAAAAATAAAACAAAGTCTTTAAAGAGACAGAGTTCAGACAGTTATAGATTAAAAGGAGTAAAGAAAAATAAGCCACATAAAGAGGTAATATGCAAGAGAGTATGGATTATGTATGCTATTGTTCTTTGAATTTTTTGACTGCAGAGAGACATTTGATTCTGGGGATTGCTAAAATAAGCCAGCATATATATTTTAAAGGTATCTTGATTTCAGAATTTGGGTCTAAGGATATATTACTTTGGAAAAGAGTTTCTTCTTTTGTTTCCAAAAAATTTGAGAACCTATGGAATCATTCCAGACTAATGTGGTTTGATCGACAAGCCCCCCTGAAAGGTTGCCTTGAACACCCCTCAAAAATTAGTTTGCCCAACAAATACCAGGAAGCAGTTTGGAGAAGAACTATGTCCATATTCCCAAATATTCTTTATAAATGTTTATTTACATTTAAGAGGGGATATGCTATAGAAATTTGCATTGGTATGGATCTTGGTTTATTTAAGGTCAATTTTGTAATAGTAATTATTAGGCTCCTTACCATGTATGGCCTAGCATATGTTTATGTCAGGATGGTACCTGTGTTACTTTGGGAAGCAGAAAGCATGTTCTGTCAGTACTTTGAGGCTTGAGGACCCCATGTCTTCATACAACTTTGATTTAAAGAAGATTGTTTCATTTTATTCTGGTTTTTAAAGGTTCTGATATTGCAGGTATGGTAGCAAATGCCTTTAATCCCTGTGCTTGGGAGACAGAGGGAAGCAGCTCTTTGTAAGTTCAAGGCCAGTCCCGGCTACAGAGTGAGAGCCTGTCTCAAAGATACCTTTTCCACACAGACTTCCACATGAGAATTCTGTTGATGGGGATTTCTGTGGCTGATGGAAATGCTTTGGAAACTACTGCATCAATCTCAGAGACCCCCCTTTAATGTGTGATTGCATCCTTGTTCTTTTGGAGGAGATAAACCACAGGAGCACCATGCTGGCTCTCTCTGTTTTGAAGAGTTTCCATGTGGGTCTATAGACTCGACAACAGACACATTGTGACTTGTTGGGATGAAGTGGGAAGACATTGCTGTCCCTAGAGAAGGCCTGATAAAGGCTGTGTGCTGTCAGGGACTCTGAAGAAGGTTCCCTTGACAGCACAATGGGCTGTCACTGGTGAGCCAAAGCTCCTGTGATCCTGCATACCACGGTGTGCTGTACCTCACAAAAGTCTTGGTGAAATTGTATCATCTCCGTATCAGTTGCTAAGAGTCTGGTTTAGAAGAGTATGCTGTTGGACAGTTTCATTTTGAGCTTCAATTGGAGATGCCCAGGAAGGGAGAACAGCACAAACTTGCTCATGAGCCTCCACCCAGTTTTCTGTAAGT
Source organism: Microtus pennsylvanicus (assembly GCF_037038515.1). Lineage (NCBI taxonomy): Eukaryota > Metazoa > Chordata > Mammalia > Rodentia > Cricetidae > Microtus > Microtus pennsylvanicus. Next base: position 65,327,890 of record NC_134588.1, on the reverse strand, counting down.
TGACGGATCGCAAAACCAGTGCGATGATCACAACCAAGAAATTAACACTGGGAGGGTACGCTTGCCTAAATGAGAGGCCTCATTTGAATTTCATCAGTTTGTGTCCTGAAGTCTTTCCCCGAACAGTGATTAATCTGGTTATTATCTCCAGTATATTTAGGTTATTGATCATGGTTGGTCCAAAATATATGAGATACTTAAAGATTTATTAGCACACGCCATGTGAGAAACTCATTACCTGATAAGACTGTACCCTGATATTCTGAATCCCAGACTGAGTTTGGGTACAGTCTCTGCTGCTACAGTCTATGCTGCTGAAGAGATCTAATGACTGTTCTCAATGGCCAGCCCTGACACACTTTGCAAGTATGTATCAGAAAGAATGACAGGCTTCTCATCACCTAGAGCCTGTTGGTTAAGAGAGACAGGTGAATAGACAAGTGTGTGGGACATGGAGGCAAGCAGACAGAATTGCCATGGATGTCAGGGTAGAGACAGGTGCCTCAGATCAGAGCTGGTACCCACACTGGCATGGCAGAAGACCTTCTAGAGGAGAAGATAAGCATGCCTAGTTTAGAAAAACTGGACCCCTAGGATCAGTCCCTATGATGCCACTCCCAACCTAAGGAGACAAATTATGAGTGTAAACATAATATGGAATAGTTACATTCAGAATATGTGAATATGCCCCATATATATGGACTATATATGGAAAGCACAGTCACAGAGCTATGCCTACACAGTTCTTTACTAACAAATCCCTGTGTCGGTCTCTTTAGATCTACAGAAGAGTAGTGCTTTTACTGCTGTGTAGGGTAAAACTATAAAATAGCAGGTTTGGAAGTAGTGTTCAGACCAGAGATGACACCTTTGAGCAAAAACCACGAGAACTTTGATCTGGCTTCCAGCGTAAGCTGGCGCTTACTGGCTGGATGACCTCTGACAAGTCACTGAACCTCACTGTCTCTGTGCCTCCTCATCTGTCAAACAGGCAGTCATAATACCAACCTCAGAAGAAAAATATGGGAATGATTAGAAAGGATTAAGTGAGGTTGAGCAGTAAAGTATGGCTGCTCATGTGTGTGTGTAGTGTATGTGGTGTTTGTGTAGTGTGTAGTATGTGTGTATGGTGTGATATATGGTGTGTGTGCATGTGGTGTATGAGTGGTGATGTGTGTGTATGTGTGTGTAGTGTGTGTGGTGTTTGATGAGTGTGTGTGCGAGTCTGTGGTGTGTGTGGTATATAGATATAGCATGGTGTATGGTGTGTGTGTGTAGTGTGTGTGGAATATAGGTATAGTGTGGTGTATTGTGTGTGTAGTTTGTGTGGTGTTTGGTGAGTGTGTGTGTGGTGTATGTGGTATATAGGTATAGTGTGGTGTATGGTGTGTGTGGTTGGGTACAGTGTGTATGTATGTGTGTGTGTGTGTGTGTAAGAGAGGGGGGACATCAGCAGGAAATAGATGGTGCAATCAAGTTAGCTAATTCTTGAAGGCTTTAATCAAGGGGTTATTGGCAAGGCCATCAGCAGGGTTTAGTTGTCCACAAGGATGGTGCATTAGTCCATCTTTCTGACATCACAGCTACTGGAGAGAACATCGAAAAAGGAAGCCATTTCGGCTCGCAGTTTTGGAGGATCTTGTGAGTCTGTCTATGGTCAGTCGCTCTGTGGCTTTGGGAAAGCAGATGGTGAAACAACAATACTCACCTCATGACTGGGAGACAAAGGGAAACCGGAAGAGACCAGATTCTCACATCCCTGTTGAGGAACCTCTAGAGACTTGAAGATTTCTCACCCGACTCCACCTCACTCTGTGGTGGCTCTCAGCTAAAGATCAAGTGTTTACCCATGGGCTCTGACTGTTCTATCTACAACCAATAATGTGATATGTTAGGTCATACAATAAGGGAGTTTTTACCCACTGCAGCCCCAAAAGGAAGCTCTTGTCCCCTGGCCTCTTGTTGCTCTCCCTTGGACTTGACTGGTCTTTTAACAGGAAATATAATGGGAATTTGTCGTTCTCCTGGCTAGCCTCAGTCTTCTCTTTCCGTCAGAATACTTGCTTTCCTTGTAGGGGTGCGTCCTTCTCTATCTGCATTAGTCACACGAGTATTCCCAGTCTGTATGTGGTAAGTGGGATTCGGGTTCTAGGATGATGTATCCTCATGGACATTGGGATTGATTGACATTGATGTATGAATGAGCACCAGGCTCTATTAGGAGTCAGAGTCTTTCTCGTTTGTTTTGTAGAATTGTAGAGATGAAAGGGAAGGCTCTGCTTCTCCACCAGGGACACACTTGAGTTGGATATTTAAGTCAACTTCACTGCAGAGAGGTTTGAGAACCCTGAACATTGCCATTAAAGAACATCATATATTTCCAGTTACATTGTGTTGAGTTGGGTTTGCTCTCATACCAGAATGAATCCTGACCAGGACACTGTCCCTATATAGGATTCTTTTTGTTGTTGTTGTTGTTGTTGTTCCTAATATCAGTGTAAATCTGAGTTTAAGGACAGGCCGTGGTCATGGCAATTAGAGCAGTTACACACATTCTCTGTGGTTCACCGTAAAAGATTCGTGTTGGTGAGATCTGGTCTAACACAAGGACCGGTGACTTAGCCGACTGTGGAGGTAATGATGAGGTTGTTGAGATTTGTGTTTTAAAACACATTCTTGTGCAATCACTTCCCTGTGGAATGCACGCAGAAAGCTAGGGCTGGAGACCAGTATTGATGTTACACATCTGCTAAGTGGCTGTCTGGGTAGAAAATGACAGCCGTGCTCAAAGTTAAAATCTGCCATTTGACTGAACTGGCAAAGTAGAAAAATCCCAATTGATCTCGTTCCCGGTAGCTGATTCGTTATAATTTTTCTTAATAAAAAGTGTGATTTGGGAATTACAGAGCTCTCTGTCAATCGTTGATCAGCTGTTCTTATTTAAATGTCTCTATTTTAAAAGCATCCTTATCCTATTCTGCCTGGTTGAATTTTAGGATGTAAAAGGTGTTTTAAAAGAGACGAATTTAAAATTAGGAATTATGAAAGCTAGTTCTTGGCCTTATATTTACGTAGAATTTAGAACTTAGTTTGTCTTAAAACACAATGATGTTTATATTTTTAATAGGTTTATTGGGATGCGATTCAGGTGCTAGAAGGAGTTCCATCCATTGATATTTAGTATATTAAGCTGTGCGACCATTACCACTGTCTAACCCTAGATAATTTCTATCTATAACCGAACAAGTCACGTCCTCATCCAGACTCTGTCTGTCATTATGGATTGGCCTGTCTGGATGTCTCACATGCGGTGGCCTATGTGACAGGCTCCTTGACTTGGTCAGTGGGTCCTTTCAGGCCCAGTGATTCAGAGTTTGTCCACAGAGTGGAGAGATTTCTGCCTGAGCTTGGAAAGCACAACCAGGATCAAGATGTAAGACATGAAACCCTGTCGGCATCCCCCGCCCCCAGCATTACGAATCATCATTCTTTATGGCACGCACAAGGTGAATCCTTAGCCTCTACGTCATGGGTGGCCCTTCCACCCAAACTACCAGGCCCTGGTCATGTCCCCAGATCCACCAGTCCTCCTGGCTCTTAGTTCAGTTCCCTGGGCTGCTTCTACCGGTCAAGGACATTTATTCATGCTGTCCCTCCATCTGCGGCTGCTTTTCCACCTCTTAGTTAAATCCGGGTTCCTTCAGAGCTCAACTCCAGTGTCAGTTCCCCGAGTCTAGGTCAGGCTCCTTAATTACTTTTCTGCATAGCATTTATTCAATTTGTAATTATACCCCCATCAATGTGACTATTTCATTAATTTTTATATTCCCCAACTAGATAATAAACTTTCAGAGAATAGAGTTCACATCTGTGCAGGGCGTTAAAAATAAACCCCCACATATCCTAGCACAGGCAGGATCCTCTTTACCTCAAATAATTTTTGGAATATGTTAATCTAGTTTTCCTGTTTGCTGTATTCAATAATAGAACACTCTGAATATGTGACCTGTGTCTATCAGAGTATTGGATTAGACGACCTGGTCAGGATGTGTTTAGTGCTGACCACACTGATCAAGAGAATGGGTTAGAACCAGGCAGGGAGCAAAGGGAATGGTAGTTAAGAGAGATGCTCCCTCTCCCTGTTTGGATCCAACATTCCCACTGCCCTTTTCTCTCTCCCTCTCCTGTGGTCTTTGTTCTCGGTTCTCTCCCTCTCTCTTCTGCGGAGGGGAGCAGCTTTCAAATTAAATTACAGACCGCTCTCCTTTCCAAATGGGAATCAGCACATGGTTGCTTTTTTAAAGCAACCCTACATTTTTTATAGAACAATAAATGACATGATCTCATCTTTTTACAAGGTAATTATATTAGAAAAACTCTTAAAGGTTTTACATGCAGTTGATTTAAATGCCTTTAAAAACATATGATAAACCCTGGCAGATGCGTTCTTATAAAGAATAAATGCTCTCCTGAGGGACCAAGTCAAGTGTTCTGGGAATCCTTGCCTTCAGAAGTGCGCTATGGAAAGCTGAACTGACATCAAAGGTCAGGCTGTGCTGTGGGCTGCCCCACTTCCCTGTACCTTCACAGCTCTGCCCTCTTCTCTGGCAAGGGGACATCTGACAGTGTTTGGGGAGCTCCCTCTGTTGTCACACTCCGGGAGGTGAGAAACTGCTGACATCTGGCAGGTGGGGGATGCCTCTAAGTGTTCAGCAATGCTTTGGACCTTTTTGTCCTCAGGGAAAACGCAGCACAAATGTCAGAAGTGCCAAGACTGAGAAACTTTGATCTATACAAAATAGGGTAAGGACTGTGATGTTTAGTTATCCAAATGGCCATTTCTTTTGTTAACCAACAGTTTGGAGGAATTCTAGAAAAATTAACTATGCCCATGTCTTTAGCAATTGCTTTCTGAAAGCAGACTTGGGTAACCACTGAACATACATGTTTTAAAATGCATAATTTCTGGGTCCAGGAAGATGGTTTAGTGGATAAAGGTACTTGCCATCAACTTGAGTGGAACATGTATCTGTCCATTATAAGCAAACAGGAAATGAATGAATAAATGTTATGATTCTGTCCCCTCAGTAACCAAAACCAGCCACTCCCGACCTTGGCACTGAACTATTAAGGTCAGCAGGTTGCAGGGATCTGGGTTCCTCTCCAGCCCTCTTTTCTCACACTGGACTGCAGAAGTCTTTGGACTCGGGTCTTCTGCCCTCATGGTCTACTGGAGAAGTGTTTATTGGTATCTATGCCCGGGTACAGCTCCAGGTACCCAGGAGGACAGATAGACATCCCCATCCCTTGTGGCTTTCAGTCTCATAATAAAATATAAAAATACTTTAAAGCATCATAAAATGATAACTATATTTATCACTGAGGTGTTTGCTTGAATCTGCTTAAGGAGCTCTGGCCACATAGAAAAAAATGCTTTGCCCCATCCTTGACTCTCAGGGGTGGCTTTTGAAGGGCACAACACATCTGGACTGTATCTCAAAGGTTGAGAAAAGGAAGGGAGTAAAAGTTGGATTTCCTGTAGGGACTAACATGGGGGAAGAGGCACAGAACCTTGTGTCTGTAAGCACTTTGATGCTAGTTCCCTAACGATGAAGAGACCGAGAACTGTGACTGCGAGGGTGTGAAAGACACGTAAGAGATGGTTTTGTGAGCAGGTTAAGGAGCTGGGAGCGGGAGGAAAAATACAACTTGTAATTTATGTAAATAATGCTAGTTTTTTGGAAGAGATGGTCTTACAGGACCAAGACTGGATGCAGGGGGACCAATTAGAAGGCTGTTCAATGGCACAGGAATGAGATAATGAGCTGTTGGACCTATATGATGGCAAGAGAGAGCATGGAAGATGGAACTTGATGAGCAATATTAGCGAGAGAGGTTCAGCAGGGCTGTGATTGGATGCAAGTTCAGGGAGAAGATGCCCACGTGTCTGGCTCAGGGTGGCTGTCTCTGGGGGGGATGATTTCAATGCAGGGTGGAGATAGAGTAGGACATTTCAGTGACAGTTTTTCTGTGGACATGTTAAAACTGGCTTCCTTGGGCAGCCTTCCTGAAGCCCTTGAGAGACCAGGACTGGATGTGCTGATACAGGGATCAGCAGCACAGAGGGAAGAACTAAATGGTATAGTGTTTTAGTCCATCTGGTCTACCACACAAAGACCTGAGCAGTAGTTCTCAACCTGTGCATCTCGACCCCTATGTAGGCTGCATATCAGATATTTACATTATGATTCATAACAGTAGCAACATTACAGCTATACAGTAGACCTGTCCATCTCGACCCCTCTGTAGGCTGCATATCAGATATTTACATTATGATTCATAACAGTAGCAACATTACAGCTATATAGTAGCAATGAAATAAATTTATGGGTGGGGGTCACAGCAACACGAAGAATTGTGTTTAAGGGTTGCTGCATTAGGAAGATAGAGAACCATTGGGCTTGAAGGCTAAAGCCACCAAAATGTATTTTGTCATAGTTTTTTGGTGCTGTTTTCTCATATTGTTTCTCTTTGGGCTGCAGAAGAACTACCTTCTTGCTGGGTTAAAACATGACTTTCCCTTTGTGTCTGATCATCTCCCCCCTCACTTCTCTCTCTTCTTATGAGAACACCATTGATGTTGGCCTAGGGCCCTGCCCTTATGACTTCATTTCAATTCAATTACTTTTTTAAAGGCCTTTCTCTTTAGGTACACTCTAATGGGCTGAATGGGCTAAAATGTGTGTTCCTCCAAAGCTTCCATGGTGAACTCCTAACACCAATGTGATAGTGTTGGGAGATGGGGCACTTGGGAAAGAAATGGCGTCATAAGTAAAATCAGCACCCTTTAAAGGGTTTTCCAGAGATCTTTTTTGTCCTCTTGATGCCGTTTGAACATCCAGCTTTGTCTGTCAGCAACCCGGAAGAGAGTCATCGTCAGAAACCACCATGCTAGCACTCTGACCTGAGACTTTCGGTCTCCAAAACCAAATATTTGTTGTTCAAGCTACACAGTCTATGGTATTTTGTTAGAATAGCAGTCAAACTGAGAGGATGGGAACAGAAACACAGAGAGAACCGCAGGTGGCTACAGAGGCAGATGAGGAATGGCGATTCTACAAGGCTAGGCAGGCCAACAGTTGACTTGGAGAACCAGAAGCTGGAGAAGAAACCAATTTTCTCTCCAAATCTTCAGGAAAGCACCTGTCCTGCCTGCACCTTTGATGGAGGAAGGTCATTGGCTAATAAAGGAACTGCCTTGGCCCATTTTATTGGTTAGGACATAGGTAGGTGGAGTAAACAGAACAGAATGCCGGGAGGAAGAAGAAGTGAGCTCAGACTCCACAGCTCTCCTCTCCAGAGCAGACGTTTCAGAGAGATGCCATGCCCCGCTCCCGGGCAGACACATGCGATGAAGGTCCGACCCAGGATGGACACAGGCTAGAATCTTCCCGGTAAGCGCACCTTGGGTTGCTACACACAGATGATTAGAAATGGGCTAAATTAATATGTGAGAATTAGCCTAGAAGAGAATGGACCAAGCAGTGTTTAAATGAATACAGTTTGTGTGTTGTTATTTCGGGCATAAGCTAGCCAGGCAGCCAGGGTGCTGGGGACGCAGCCCCGCCGCCCTTATTACTACACACCTTCAGTCTGTATGCCTCACCCCTAGACCCAGAACACCGTACTTTTCCATCACTTGGACTTCCCCATTGATAGACATAGTTATGGCGGCTCTAGGAAATGAGCATATACATTCGTGGCAAGAATATTTAAAAATAAAGATAGACAGCAAATCATGAGTCAAAATACTTTGTTTTTCATACCTCTCGTTAGCTCTCTTGGGAATCTTCCTGCATCAGGAGACATAGGAGGCTGAGCAGAGAGGAAAAGGAGGAAGAAATCCTGCTTTCAGGAGACTAGCCACGTGGCTTGTTATGTGCACCAGGAAACCCCGGGTCCTCAACGTGGGAATGTTTCAGAGGCACTAGAGGAGACGGAGTTAACGATAAAAAAAAGATCTTTGTTCGCAGATGGTCATTCTCTGAGCCAGGATGAAAAAAATCATGGAGAGGGACATGCAGGTGTGTGAGGTACCGCAGAGCAGAAGTAGGAAATGACTGTTCATGCCAGGCACTCAATGTCTCTATGCTATACCCTCAGGCCCCAAATTTTTTTTAATGTGGTTCTAGATATCAGTATTGTTGTATATCCTGGAAAGTTCAGTAGTGAAGAACTCAGGAAGTAAAGTGTGAAACCAGTGTCTTCCACCTGGCATAAGTTACCTGCTCTTGGGGTCAAGGACAGTACAACTATCTAAAGGCCCAGCTGCCTCTTGACACTGAGACCTTCTGTGTGCTACACACTCCCCCGTTCATAGTTTTCTTAATTCTTCTAACCACCTAGGTCCTTAGTACCTTCATTTCACAAGTGAGGAAGCTGTGGTTGACATAGCTGTTGTTAGAACAATGATTGCCCAAAGGAGCCCGATGAGCGTGACTTGAAATCTCCAAAACTGAGCCAAAATAAGCGTTCTGCCTTTAGGCTGAGTTTTCCAAGCTTTGTCACAGTGGTGAAGATCTAACACAATGGGAGAGAAAGAAAGTCTTTTTGCTGATTTGCTCAAGGTCTGAACTTAAAGAGAGCACTGTGGGTGTTCAGAAACTAGTGGCTCCAGCAAGACATGAGTGGCCCCTTCCCTCTTTACACATCAAGATAAAGCGTTTCACAGTATCTGTCTTCCTACATACACATTACAGGTGCACATATGGATATATGCACATGGCTTATTATATGCTTACATCTATAAATAAATCATCAGGATTGATTTCAAATACATAGAAAAAGGTAAAAATACAGAAGCCAATACTCATGTCAGAAGCTGTAGCTAAGATGATTAACAGTTTCCACTCAGCTCAACAGGAAGTCAAAATATGAAACAAGTCGATGGCCAGCCTGATAAATACAGCTGGCCCTGGGTCCTGCCCATCACCGGCTGAGGAGGAATGCTTATATTTACTGCAGGGAAGAGCACACACAAAGGTCATGCTAGTGTTGTTAAATGCAAATGTTTTGACTCTGCCTAGTGTCTCTCTAGCATTTAATAAAGATTTTTCACTCATATTCTGGGTAAGGCATAGACGAAATAATACATATATTAATTTTAAATGAAACAAAGTTTCATTTAAGCTCAGCATACACAGGGGAGTCGCTTGTCATTTTTTTTTGCTTCATTTAATATGTTCCTCTCCTCTTGGTTTTTGATCTAGAGGCCCGAGAGAATGATACATTTGGTATGGAGTTAAGGAGATTGTGCCTCTTGGTTACAACAGCGCTTCTTCAGCATGCAGGAAGCCCTGGGGTGGGTCCCAAGTGCTTCATAACACTTGCTGCAGTGGTCCATGCAGGAGCTAGAGGCAGCAGGATCCGAGATTTAGGGTCATCCTTAACTACGTAGTGAGTTTGAGACCAGACTGGGCTACATGAAACTGTCTCAAAAACTAAAGACAAATGCCCTCATCCTCGAGCCCAGCCTGAATTTCGGCCAGTGCCTTTTGTGCTACACATGGAAAAAGTGCTGTTAAATTTGGGATAGTCATACTAACGCCTTGGTCACAATATGGGTTGTGGAATGTGAAGTCCCACACTTCCCATTCCCCCTCTTCAAGAATGTACAACTTCCCCTCACTTAGATTTGGATACAAATTTCAATTCTCCATTTGTTGTCTGTATCTTGCAGGGTGAGTTTAATTAAGGTAAGCACGTAGCATGCTCTCTGAGGCCTCATAATGTCCACACAAATCTAGACAGCACTCAAGAAAGGTCGTCTCTGGGTGCCACGTCTTCAGTCCACCTTCAACACATGTGCAGCCATGCCTTGGCAAGCTAATGCTGAGATGTGACAACCTTTGATGTCACCCTCGTGGATTAGCTCATCGGTACCTCCCTGCTTTTCTCCTTTCTGGAATGGAGGCGATCATGATGCTAGACTCCCCAATCCTAATGTATCTCATTAGTCTTTCTTCTGCACCCACATTCATTTTTATCGTAGCCTGTAATTTCTTAGATGTCAGACAGGAGTCCATTTGTACCCCGGAGATTGTAAAAATAACGTAATAATGCATATTTGAATAGTCTTCATTTTTGAACAACATGTAGCTTTTTATAAACACAACTGGAAGGCACGGAACTGGAAATAAAGTGAAAATGTGGCCTGTATATATTTGTCTCTGAATGCTGCTTGGGTAAGAAATGAGTCCCCAGATGAAAGCAGTGTGCTTCGTTTCAAGTCTAACTGCCTCATATTATCATAAGATTGCACTGATGTGTTTGTGAAAACTCCACGAAGAATTCCAGAAGGAACTTTTGATCTTGGGGGGCTCCTGGGATGCTGATGCGGTCTGAAAGGGGAATGTCAGCATGCGTGTTTTTGAAACGAGTGGATTTTGCAGCATGGCCACAGCCAGTGTATTCATAGGAGAGGAATCGGATTCTTCAGATAAAGTATTAAGAATGAGATTTGAAGGCACAAGCAATAACATTCCCTGTGTGGAATATCAGGTCTGCAACAGCAGCTCTTCTGTGCACCACTTGTATTGCTAATAACTCCCTGCTTCCCTCCCATAAGCCTCCACATGACCCCAGAATATATTCAACACAGTCCTCAAGGCAGTGTGGATAGACAATGACATACGGGTAAAAGTTTACGAATCTTCCTATAGAGCATGCCACACAACTTCTGTTGGTAGTTTTTACTCTTTACTCTCTTGGCTCTTCGGGGGTCCACCACCCAGCTCCCAAATAAATCACACTGAGGCTTATTTTTACTTATAAATGGCCAGCCTTAGCTTGGCTTATTTCTAGCCAGCTTTTCTGAACTTATCCCATCTATCTTTTGCCTCTGAGGTTTTATCTTTCTCTATTTTTGTATACCTTTCTTTAGTTCTTACTCCATGGCTTGCTGTGTAGCTGGGCAGTGGCCTCTTGCAGCCTCCTCTCTTTTTTTTCTTGATCCTCCATCCCTCTCTCCAGTTTTCTCCTCCTGTTTTTTCTGCCTGCTAACCCCGCCTAATCTCTCTCCTGCCTGGCTGTTGACCGTTCAGCTCTTCCATAGATCTATCAGATGTTGTAGACAGACACAGAGCACAGCTTCAGAGTTACACGAATGCAACGTAAAAAAAATGCAATACGTTTGCATCGTTAAACAAATGATCCACAGCATAAACAAATGTAACGAATCTTAAATTAATATCCTACAGCACACAACAATCTTTTCTTTCTTTTGAAGATAGACCACAGGCGTTCCTACTGTGCCCCCAGGTTCCAGAGGGCATGAACTTAAATAGCAGAACTCTAAATCCTGCCCTCAGAGAACTTCAGTTTAGCAAGGTAAAACAGAAAATAGCAGATGCATCACTTAGAGGAACCTCATGACAGCCTGAAGCCAGGCCTGCCATTTCTCCCGTGTCTGTCTTTGTCTTGTATAACAAGCAGGGGTTATCCAGACAAAATTTGGAATGTTCTAGAATTGCAACTATTAACTTTGGTTTTGGTCTTAGATTCTTTGACATTGTTGAAGGTTGCTAAGGATTTCTCAAAAGGAAAACATATAAGCCAGTTTTGGTGGCTCACATTGTAAGGGACTGAGGCGTTAAGGGTGGCGAATTTGAAACCAATCTAGGCTGTGTAGTGAGACCTTGGCTCAAAAAACAAAGTGAAACAAACAAAAAACAAAGCAAAGCAAATGAACGCCACACAGTTGTTAAACGATCTCGCAATCCCTCCTCAAAGAATTATGGGTACAAGCTCAGATACTTGCATAGCAAGGTTCGTAAACCCAGATTTGCACAAATGTCTGTTAACAAGGGAATGGGTAAACAAACACAGGATGTCTTACAATAGAATGCTGTACAGTCTTTGAAAGGAACGAGATTCTGACTCAAGCCAGACAATGCATGAGCCATGGAAACATGATGCTGACTGAAAAACGTTAGCTACGAGCAAAAGTAAAAACAAATAGTGTGATTCCACCTAGAGTAGCTGCGAGATGCTGAACAGAGATTCCCAGAGGCTGAAGGCAGGGAGGGGTGAGCTGAACTTCTGTTTCGGACGATTGAAAGCTCTGCAAATGCGCACTGATGGTGCTTGTCGATACAGTGATTGAAATTGAATTACATTCCGAAAAATGATTAAAAGAATCCATTTTATTCTATTTATGTGTTATTGTACTACTAAAGAAAAAAATAAAAGAAAGAAATCAAGGCTCCCAAAGAGCTTTTATTTACTTGAGATACATTTATCTCTAATTGCCGAATTCAAAATTAAAATGGAAAAAAAATCACATTCATTATTTCATTTCATACTAAAAGAATAAAAGCTTCGGGGGTTAATGTAACTTTTTTTCTAAAGATCAAGTAAATTATGAGAAGCCAGGCAACACATATTGTTGGTTGTTTTGAACAGATGAATTCATTGTGTTATTTTTTAAAAAAATTTATTTATTTTGTTTTATGGTATGATTGTACTGTTTACATGTATGTATGGGCGCCATATGTGTGCCTGGTTTCCCCAAGGTCAGCAGGAGGCACTGAATCCCTGGAACTGGAGTTACAAGTGTTTGCCAGCGGCTATGGCTGCTGGGAAGAGGACTCAGGTCCTCTGTAAGAAAAGTGAGTGCTCTTAACCACTGAGCCATTTCTCCAGACTCTCAGTGTTCATTGTTAAGAACACAGTGGGCTAGGAATGCAGCAAAATGGAAGAGCACAGGCTTAGAACACACGAGATCCTGGGTTCAGTCTTCAGCATCCAAACCACATAAATAAATAAGGTTGTCATGCAAGGTCTTCCAACTCTGAAGTCTAAACGCCTACACCTTGCTTCATGAGGCAAGTGGCTCATTTGGCTTGTCATCCAGCCCTGTGCAGCACCTCTGGTCCTGCCTGTGACCACTGAGCTCACTATAGAACATCAAGAGTTGTAGGTGTACTTCCCATTTTGTCCTTAGAATATTGAAGTTACGTGTATTTGGGGTTAAAATATAAAGTAAGTGATCATTGATTCTTTCTGTGTGTCTGCCTGTTCATGTGTGGTCACGCATGTGTGGAAGCAGGCCAGAAGCTGCTCTGGTGACTGCTCTCTGCTTTGAGACAGGGCCATATTTTAAATTGTGTGTCTGTGTGTGTATACATATGTGTATGTGTGTGTGTAAGTGTATGTGTGTGTGTGTGTGTGTGTCTGTGAGTACAGGTGCCCGTAGAGCTGTAATTACAGGCAGTTATAAGCTGTCTAATGTGGGTGCTGGGAACCAAACTCAGATCTTCTACCAGAGTAGTATTTGCTCCTAACAGGGGGTCATGTCTCCAGCTTGGGCCCAGTTTTCTCCATGGACTCGAGTCGCGTCCCTATGCTTACATAGCAGATAGTTTATGGACAGAGCCACTTCCCCAACCTGCATTTCCATTCTTTGAGTAAGAACATTAAGTGACACTGGGCATTAAAAAAAATGGCTTTAGTCACTATTGATGCAGAACTATTAGTGGCAATGCCAATATTGAAACAAACAAACAAATACCCTAATGTTAGAATAAGAATTCTTTTGTGGCCGGGCAGTGGTGGCACACGCGTTTAATCCCAGCACTCGGGAGGCAGAGGCAGGCGGATCTCTGTGAGTTTGAGGCCAACCTAGTCTACAAGAGCTAGTTCCAAGACAGAATCCAAAGCTACAGAGAAACCCTGTCTCCAAAACAAAACAAAACAAAATTCTTTTCTATTCATGAACTACCAGTGTACACAGTATTTGAGAACCACAAATGCTCTAGGCAGAGGGAGAAGTGACGTACGTCAGAAAGAGACAGAGGGATTAACTGACGTCAGGAGACAGATTGGAAGTTGCTCATTCATTCCGGTTAGTATCCGTGTCTACTGTGTTCCAGGAACTACTGTCTCTCTGTTGCACTGGGACTACACTGGCCATCTCTTTTCTCATGGAAAGTTCATTGACACGGGGCTTAGGAGGTGACACATGAGAAATGGAGAAAATACACTGATTAATACATTGCATGAGCTCACTACAATTTATTCAATCACCTGTCTTTTGAGTGAATTTGTATTTTTCCACCATTTTTAGTTATTGAGAATACGATTCATAGAAATGTCTGGGCACAAATCTACCTTAGTTCAAGCTGTGATGATAGTGGCGCGGATGTTAAAACAGGAAACATTTCTTTCTTCTGGTTTGGAGGCTGGGAGTCCAGCATCAGGTTGGCACCCAGACTTCAGATGTCTTCACATAAGTAAAGAGGGTAAGAAAGCTTCCTGGTCTTTTCTTTCTTAGAGACAAGAACTCATTATGTAGCCCTGCGTGGTAGTCACTATGTAGGACGGGCTGGCACTGTACTCACAGAGATCCACCTGCTTCTGCCTCCTATGTCCCAAGACTAAAGGCATAGGGCTACTAGCTGCACTCTCTGGAATCTTTTTTAAATGCAGTCACTTAATACTATTCATTATGATGTGACCCAAATGCCTTACCTCTTAATTCCATCATATTGGATATCAGTTATTGACACTATGGATTTGTTAGTACACATATTCAGTGCAAAATCTCTCTCCTTAGATGTGGTTTTGCTTTCTTAAGCAAACAGGCTGTGCAATCATTAGAGGACAGAGTAGATAGAGGTTCTCATCTAGAAGCAAATTTTTCACTTATGGGACATTTGACATTTATTTATTTATATTGATTTTATTGAGCTATAATTTTCTCTTTTCCCCTCCCTGCTTTTCCATTCCCCTCCAACTCTCTCCCATGATCCCCAGGCTCCCAATTTACTCAGGAGTGGTGCGGGAGAATTGTCTGTATTCTGTCAATCATGTTTTAAAGAAATGCTGATTGGCCAGGCAGGAAATATAGGGGGGATGACCAGACAGGAAGTAGAAATGATGTAATGAGCACAAGAGAATTCTGGGAAGGAGGAAGTTGATTGCTCATATTCCTGCCCAGACCACCGAAGCAGCAGGATGTGATCTGCTCCACTGAAAAAGGCACTGAACCACATGGCTAACATAGATCAGAAAAATGGGTTAATCAAGATGTGATAGTTAGCCAGTGAGAGGCTAGAGCTAATGGGCCAATCAGCTTATAACTTGTAGAGATCTCTGTGCTATTTCTTTGGGGCTTGTCAGCTGTGGGGTACCAGACAGGACAAAACCCCCCCAAAAAAGCAGGCCTGACCACTCATATTACTCAGGAGATCTTGTCTTTTTCTTTTTCCCATGTAGGTTAAATCCATGTATGTCTTTCTTAGGGTCCTCATTGTTGTCTAGATTCTCTGGGATTGTGATTTGTAGGCTGGTTTTCTTTGCTTTATGTCTGAAAGCCATTTTTGTGTGAGTACATGTGATAATTTTCTTTATGGGTCTGGGTTACCTCACTCAATATGATGTTTTCTAGCTCCATCCATTTGCCTGCAAATTTCAAGATGTTATTTTTTCTGCTGTGTAGTACTCCATTGTATAAATGTACCACATTTTCCTTATCCATTCCTTGGTCAAGGGGCATTTAAGTTGTTTCCAGGTTCTGGCTGTGACAAACAATGCTACTATGAACATAGTTGAGCACATGTACT
Source organism: Microtus pennsylvanicus (assembly GCF_037038515.1). NCBI lineage: Eukaryota > Metazoa > Chordata > Mammalia > Rodentia > Cricetidae > Microtus > Microtus pennsylvanicus. Next base: position 65,312,267 of record NC_134588.1, on the reverse strand, counting down.
TGTGGCACGGTTGAGCATCCTTTGGATATATACCCAAAAGTGGTATTACTAGGTCTTGAGGAAGGTTGTTTCCTAATTTTCTGAGAAATCACCACACTGATATCCAAAGGGGTTGTACCAGCTTGCACTCCCATCAGCAATGTAGGAGTGTTCCCTTTACCCTACAACTTCTCCAGCATAAGTTATCATCAGTGTTTTTGATCTTGGCCATTCTCTTACAGGTGTAAGATGGAATCTCAGAGTTGTTTTGATTTTCATAAGGATGTTGAACATTTCCTTAAGTGTCTTTCAGTCATTTTAGATTCCTCTGTTGATAGTTCTTTGTTTAGGTCTGTACTCCATTTTTTTAATTGTATTTGTTCTTTTGTTGTCCAATTTCTTGAGTTCTTTGTATATTTTGGAGACCAGCCCTCTGTCTGATGAGGGGTTAGTGAAGATCTTTTCCAGTTCTGTAGGCTGCCATTTTTTGTCTTGTTGACCTTGTCCTTTGCTTTACAGAAGCTTTTCAGTTTCAGGGGGTTCCATTTATTAATTGTTTCTCTCAGTGTCTGTGCTGCTGGGGTTATTTAGGAAGTGATCTCCTGTGCCAATGCATTAAAGTGTACTTCCCACTTTCTCTTCTATAAGGTTCAGTGTGCTTGGCTTTATGCTGAGGTCTTGGATCAATTTGGACCTAAGTTTTATGCATGGTGATAGATATGGACCTATTTTCATTCTTCTGCATGTTGATAACCAGTTATGCCAGCACCTCTTGTACTTTTTTTTCCATTTGATATTTTTTGCTTGTCAAAAATCAGGTGTTCGAAGGTGTGTGGATTAATATCCGGGTCTTTGATTTGGTTCCATTGGTCTTCCTGTCTGTTTTTATGCCATTACCATGCTGTTTTCAGTACTGTAGCTCTGTAGTAGAGTTTGAAGTCAGGTATTGTGATGCCTCCAGAAGTTCCTTTATTGTACAGGATTGTTTTGGCTATCCTGGGTTTTTTGCTTTTCCATATGAAGTTGAGTACCATTCTTTCGAGGTCTTTGAAGAATTTTGCTGGGCATTGTGTTGAATCTGTAGATTGCTTTTGGTAAGATTGCCATTTTTACTCTGTTAATTCTGTCTACCCCAAAGCTTGGGAGATCTTTTCACTTTCTGGTGTCTTTTTCAATTTCTTTCTTCAAAGATTTAAAGTTCTTGTCATACAAGTCTAATACTTGTTTGGTTAGAGTTACTCTGAGATATTTTATGCCATTTTGTAGCTATTGTAAAGGGTGTTGTTTCTCTGATTTCTTTCCCAGCCCTTTTATCATCTGTGGATAGGAAGGCTACTGGTTTTTTTGACTTAATCTTGTATTCTGCTACATTACTGAAAGCGTCTATGAGTTGTAGAAGTTCCTTGGTAGAATTTTTGGAATAGCTTATACAAACTATAGCATCATTAGCAAACAGTGAGAATTTGACTTCTTCTTTTCTGGTTTGTATCCCCTTGATCTCCGTTTGCTCTAGCTAGGACCTCAAGAACTATGTTGAATAGATATGGAGAGAGTGGGCAACCTTGTCTTGTTCCTGATTTCAGTGGAATCGCTTGGAGTTTCTCTCCATTTAGTTTGATGTTGTCTGTTGGCTTGCTGTATATTGCCTTTATTATGTCTAGGCATGTTCCTTGTATCCCTGCTCTTTCCAAGACCTTTATCATGTTATATTTTGTTGAAAGATTTTCTGGCATCTAATGGGATGATCATGTGGTTTGTATTTTTCAGCTTGTTTATATGGTGTCTTACGTTGACAGATTTTCTTATGTTGAACCATCCCTGCATCTCTGGGATGAAGTCAAGTTGATCATGGTGGATGATGGTTCTGATGTGTTCTTGGATTCGATTTGCCAGTATTTTATTTAGTGTTCTTGCATCAATGTTCATGAGTGAGATTTGTTTGTAATTCTCTTTCTTAGTAATGCCTTTCTGTGGTTTGGGTATCAGGGTAATTGTAGCCTCATAAAAAGAGTTTGGCAATGTTCCTTCTGTTTCTATTGTGTGGAACAATTTGAGGAGTATTGGTATTAGTTTTTCTTTGAAAATCTTGTAGAATTCTGAGCTGAAACCATCTGACCCTGGGCTTTTTTTTTGGTTGGGAGACTTTGGTGTTTGTTTCTATTTTTTTTTTAGCAGTTATAGTCTGTTTAATTTGCTTATCTGGTCTTGATTTAATTTTGGTAAGTGATATTTACCCTGAAAGTTATCTATTTTCTTTAAGTTTTCCAATTTTGTGGAGTATAGGTTTTCGAAATATGACCTGATGATTCTCTGGATTTCCTCCATGTCTGGGACATTTGACATCTATGATCATCGTGACTGGCACCCCATAGAGGCCAGCACCAGTGCTGAGTGCCTGAGGCATCACATCAGCAAAGGCTGATCTAACAGACCAGCAGTGTTCAAATAGTGAAATTTGAGGTTACATGGATGCCTAACAATTTTGCTTCTATTGATTGGACCCAAGACTTTTAATGCATGCTAAGTGTGCATCCTACCATTGAGCTATGCCCTCTCAGGGTTTAATTTTTATCTTGTGAGGTCATTGTGCTGTTTTGTATTCCCACCAGCAGGGTATCAGTCTGTCATTCTTCCAACAGGTTTGCCAATAATCTGGTGCTGTTTATGTCATTTTGATTTTAACCACTTTCTAAAGCCAGTGTGTTGTGATTTTTAATGGTCCTTGTTGACTAATGTCGTTGAACATCTTTTTACATTTGCATATCTGCTTTGATGAGATGTGAAAAATGCTGTTTGGTTCCTACTGAAGGCGTAGCCTTCCCACACTACTGTAAAGTGAAAAACAACGTCAGACTGTTCTGAGTCAAAGACCATTTGCCTTTGATGAAGGTTTTGACATCTATATTCATGAGAGATATTGGGTAGCAGTTTCTAAAGGAGGTTTTTCTAGGTTTAGATATCAATGTAATAGGGCCTTGATAAAATGAGCTGCAAGGAATTCTCTCTTCTCTAAGTGGGCCTAAGATGCTTATTTTTCTTCTTTAAATGTTAGATAAAATTTACCAGTGAAACCATCTGGATCAAGAGCTATCTTTGTAGGAAGATTTTTAAAAAAAATAATAGATTCAAATTTACATTCTTACTAATAGTGGGACATTCAAATTTTAGCATATTTTTTCTATCATTTTTTCCCAACCTAATATTTTTAGTTGATTATTTAAGGATTGTATAAAATATACCCCAATAATGCTCACTTCCTGTTCTTCCCAGGTACATCCTCCCAGGTACTTCTTCCCCACAAAAGAAAAAAAATGCCAAGTTCAGTTTGTGTTGCTCATATATTCTTGGGAACATGGTCAAACTCCCAGGGGTCACTCCCTTAAAGAAAGCTGAATTGTTCCCTTGCCCTCAACCACCCCAACCCCTACCAGAGCCATCAACTGTGAAAAGCTGGACTTTAGCATCTTTATCGCAAATTTAAGGACTCTCTTCAATGGTTTCCTGTCTAGACTGTTTCTTTTTGCTGTGGGGGCTCGTCGTCAACTTTTATGAGTAGACTTCTTTAAAAATCTGTTAATGGGAGGGGCAGCTAGGTAGTTTAACAGATAAAGGTGCTTGCTGCCAAGCCTGATGACCTGAGCTCAGTCCCTGAACTCACATGTCAGAATGAGAGACCCAGCTCCCCCTTCTCTCTCTCTCTCTCTCTCTCTCTCTCTCTCTCTCTCTCTCTCTCTCTCTCTCTAACTAAATGCAATAAAGAAAAGAAAAAAAATTTCATTTTGTATGGCTCATCAATTTTGTGGGTGTAAAGTTGTTGGTCACATTCTGTATCATGCTGTTAGTCTCCAGAAGGAAAAAAAAATCACAAAACTTTCCTTACCCACTCCTGATATTAATGGTTTTCCGGTTTCTCTCTTGTTTTTCTCAGTCTCACTGGTGATCTTATTGGTCTGATTACTTTGCACATAGAACTGGATTTTTGTTCTTAGGCTTTTCATTTTTTTTTGTTTTATATGCCATTGATTTATTTTCTTCTGTTTATTTTGCATAAAATTCTGTTTTTCTCTATTATGAGAATTCACTCTTTGATTTTAGCATTTTCTTCATTATGATCTTCATCATTTAACATTTATTTTTACTTTAGCATACTTCAAATTTTCATGTGATTTAATTTGAAATATCTTCTAAATAGAGCATGAATTATTTAGAAATGCATTGTACAGTTTGGTAGGGATTTGTCACCCATGCCTATGATCTAAGAGGCTGAAACAGAAGGACCATGGCTCTCCTGGGCTAGATGGCAGGAAGATTCTGTCTGTAGACCCCATGCATCCCAGAATAGCTATGAAAGAGACATAACACGCTAGCAGATCACAAGGGAATTTCACAGTGTCAAAATGCTGGGCACACTTGATGGACACGGATTATAGAGTTGCTGTGTCCTTTGTGTGCTTTCAGGGAAGAACCCAAGAAAACACTTCCCTAGACCTGTGTTAAAACAGGTAATCCCATCCTCAACCCAGGCTTTCCCCCTTTAAATGGATTTTCAGTTCATGCATTGGAGATCTCAATGAATGGGGTCTTACTCTCAGGGCTTTTCTATTGCTCCAGTGAAGAATGTGAGGTTTTATAATTGCATGGGCATGAACTACCTTAACCACTACAGATGCTTTCTCTGCAGTGTGCTTGCTTTCCGTGTCAAGCTTTCACCCCTCTTCTTGCTATGTTCATGTCTTTTTCTTACACCCAAAGCTCTTTGTCACTGTAGATCTGAATGAGAGCAATGAGCAGAAGCCATGACACAGCCTGAATACTATGTTGTCTTGAAATTTTCACTGCCATAGAAGTAAGCCCACTTTTTCCAATCTCACCCCACTCCAAGTTCTCAAAACATGGGCAGAATAAAGCAAAGAGTCTTGCTACAATGTAACAAGTAGACTCTAGCCCAACTCAGTTTTTGCTTCTCACTGTAATTTTGTGAACAAGCCTCCAGGGTCTGCATTTCTCTCAACATTCTGCTCTTCCACACTCCAATAATGGATTATGAAGTACTATTTACAGATCTCTAGGTGCCTCAAGCCCACAGCTCCAACTCATCTACCTTCCTTCTACAGCCCAGCTCCAAACAGAGTCAGCTTGACCACAGCAGGAAGCAGAGATAATGAATGCTGGCAATCAAAAACATCTCCTGTTCATTCAGTCTGGGACTCCATAGTGTGGAATAGGGCCACCCACATTCATGGTGGGTTGTTTCCCCTCAGTTAGTCTTTTTGGAAAACACCCTCACAAACACAACTTTAATTCCCTAGTAATTTTAAATCCAAGTTAAGTTGACAATGAAGATTAACTCTGACAGTGGCTATGTAAAATAAGACAGCATAGTGAAAGCAGATACACACTTAATTAAAGATATATATTTTTTTACTTTAGAATTGATTTATTTAAAAATCTGACACTGGTGTCTTTAAATTTATTTTTAATGTTGCATGTATGCATATGATGTTTTTGGGCATACATGTGCCACAATACAAAAGTGGAGATCAGAAGACAGCTTCCAGGAGTCAGGTCTTTCCTTCCACCATGGACTCAGAGATTGAATTCAGGTCATCAGTCCTGTACAGCAAGTGCCTTCATCAGCTGAGCTACCTCTCTGCATCTCCCACTTAAAAAAACAAAACAAAACAGAAAACAAGATAGAATAAAAATCTGCTTTTCATCCATTTCATTCTTAGACATACTTTTCCCTCACCCTACCGAGAACTCCAAGTTCTTTGAGTATCTTTCTAGTTATTCTTTACATGTATAAACAAATATTAACATTTATTTCCTTTTTATATGATAGTAGCATATTATACATAATGTTCTATTATCTGCTATTCTCACTCAAGACTATGTCCTGGACTTTTTTCTAGCTGTGTATTTTCTTGCTGTATATAGTCTTTCATGCATCATAATTTAAATAACCAAGCCTCTACTGATGGACATTTAGATTTCAAAAGATCTTTTCTTATGGAAATTATTGTTGCAATGCGTAGTCTTGTAATACATTATTTATCTGTAGGATAATTTCCCATAGGTGGACTGCTCGATCAGACGGCATTTGCATTTGTAAGTTGTTAGCTGTGCTCAACGGTTCCCCATTGGCAAGCCTAGCTATTTCAGTAGTCTTCACGTCTGAAGTGCTATACGGTTTTCAACTAGCTATAAAAGTGTTTCTGCACTGGGCTAGAGGAGAGTGGAGGAGAGATGGTACTACTGAGATCCTTTTCTGAAGCAACATCAAAATTCTTTTTGAAATGGGAAAGAAAGAAAAGAAAAAAAATTTAGAAGTTTCACTATGTATAATGTGTTCTTCTGGGTTATGTTGATAAATTCTTAGAACTGTTTTGTGAAGTTGGTTTTATTTTTTTCTCATTCAACTCATGATGCAGAACAAAGTCCCAGATAAGTTAACCATCATGTCCAAGGCTGTGCTAACGGATGGATTCTCAGCATCCTGAAGACTCTTCTCCTACCTGAGAAATGCTCTTTTTGCATGGTGAGGTTCAAATAGACAAGGGTGGTCAGACCATCTCATCCCTGAGTTAAGGAGAGTTTTGAGGACTGAACTTGCTGACAGCTTACTTGTAATGCACCCTCAACTTGGCTGAACTTCGAAACTCTTTGTCAGAAGATGGCGCTGAGTTAAATTTTTTGGAGTGAAGTTTTTCCACTGTTCTGTAGATTATCTTATCTAATAATAGCATTTTCAGTTCCACAAAGCTCAGATAAGGCAAACAGATCATTTGCTTGAGGTTATAAATTAATTGCTGGCAGAAGTCAGTCATGAGAAAGAGTATATATTTTGACTAGAGTCCAGTGAGTAAGAAATCTTAATTTCAGCAGTCCATTTCAAGCTGACCCGAGGCAATATATCACCATGACTGCTTCAGCACTCCGTTTGCAGAATGAAGAGGCCCTCATAGATAACTCCCATCACTAACTAATTTGTACTTGGTAAAAAAAAAAAATTAGTCATGATTTTTAATTCCGCATGAATCACGAGCTAAGTGGAGGAGCAGCCTTTGTGTCTAAACAATATCTCACCTGACCCTGTCCTGCTCTTTACCACATCTATGACATGAGAAGCTTGAGGACTATTTCCTCATCTCCTTGTATTCTGTCTGAGTAAGCCAAAGTTATCCATCAGAAGACATCAGCAATACTTATCTTCCAAGGCTATTTTGAGACTTAAATGAGATCACATGAATATAACACTTAGCAATAAACCGGGACATAAGACATACTCATTCGATGGTAACTGCTATTACCTTTGCATCTTACTAATCAATTGCTAACTCTCTGCAGAGGTCTCTTTAGCCCTGACTGTTGGAGGCAGATTTGTGTACCGTGAGAACCAGCTCTGTGTGGTTTAGCCTTCCACTCAATCGAAACACAGAGGTAAAGCTCCACCTGACCTTGTCCATGGCTAGCTTTTGCTTTTTCATGCGTGAGATTTGATTATTTTTATTGTTGTCTTAGCATGTGTTACCTACATATCATAAAATTACCCCATCTTTTTAATATCCTCCCACAAGCATTTATCTTTTTGACCTTCAGTAGGATTGCCTGCTCTTGAATGTACCTAACTATCTAATGTCATGTGAAGTCCCCAGTGCTTCTATTTAATAGCTGTACCATGGTCACTTAGATGCATGAGCTTTGATTCATCCTTGCCACTAGATGGCACTGTAATAGAACACATTTACTGGTTCATTGTTTTTATGGTCTAGGAATACATGCCATAGAAACAGGGGCTTAAGAGTAGCTATCAATGTGAAGCTAAAATTGAGAGGACTTAAATGACAATATATTTTAAATAGAAGAAGGTTTTTTGGTTCCATATAGGTTCCTCCAAAAGATGGTCTCGGGGTGTAAATGAGACAAGAGATAGGGGGTGAGAGAGATGGAGAGAGAGGGAGGAGGATAGTGAGAGGGGAGAGAAATAGAGGAGGGATATATTTTGGGGTTTGGGGCAGCAAGTCTCTTATTTCTTTTGGATCATACAGTACTATTTAAAGTTACTCACACAGTGGTTCAGAGGGAGCTCTTGTCCATTGGTCCAGATTGTCTCCTACTCTTTCTGTGGGTGTATGTATGGACTAGCATTCTGTTGGCATTCAGGACAGATGGGGAAGACCAAGTCCTCAGTGTGAGTGAGAGGAAGGCTCTTACCAGTTTAATATTGGATGGAATTATCTGTTCTAACCTGGTTACCGTCAGAGGAAAGGGTGAATGGATGTGACTCAGGGCGCCAGATGTGTTTGCTACAGCTACCTAATAAATCATTCGCTCTGTAAATTCTTCCAGTTGAAACAAACAAGGAATCCTAATGAACCATCTGCATCTCCAAGTCCTTGGGGGCCCCCTAATAGGTATCTTAGCAAATGCTTTGTGAATAAAAGTATAAATGGCTACCTCATGAAGTTCAGGTAAAAGAGGTATCTTTTCCTTTGTAACCCCTAAAAATTAATTTACAAATCATTTTATCCCTGTGTGCTAATATGGAAGCATGAGGGGTTTATTTTTATAGAACTAGGGATAATTTGCTAAAAGGAAACATGGGTTGTACAATAATTAGAAGGGAAAATATATTAAGTTGAAAGTTATGAGGTAATGATGGATATAATATTTAGGTCACCTTAAAGTAAGTATAGTAAATTGAGTCTATCTGTCTATCTATCTATCTATCTATCTATCTATCTATCTATCTATCTATCTATCTATCTATCTATACATCTACACGTGTATGCATACTGTCATGTTTTAAATTGTTGTCTGAGGTTTCCGTCCCACCAGGTCCCACATTCGTTTAGTTCCAAATAAACACACAGATTATCATAAACTACATAATCATAATCTACATTATCATAAACTGATTGGCCCATTAGCTCAGGCTTCTTATTAATTCTTACATCTTATATTAGCTCATTATCCTTGTGTGTGTTAGCCATGTGGCTTGGTACATTTTTTGGTGAGGCAATCACATCTTGTGTCCTCTACGTGTGGGTCATGACTTCAGACTGAGACTTCCTTCTTCCCTGAATTCTCGTTGCCACGCCTCTACTTTCTGTGCCCCACCTATACTTCTTGCCTGGCTACTGGCCAGTCAGCGTTTATTTAAAATATAATTGATAGGGTATTGTTGCAGGAGCTCCTTCTGCTCCTTCAGCCAATAGCCGCTGAGATACCAGCCCATTGGGGCATGGTCTCTCTCCCTTTAAAAAAGCGGCCACTTCCCTCAGCTCTCTCTCTGGCTTCCGGCGACTAGGCTCCCTTCCTGATTGCGCAGAGGGCTGTTGTCTGGGACGGTGATCTGTAAGTTTTTCCCCCTTAAATAAATAACCATTCTACTAATCATAATTCCAAACTGGTGTGGGATTGTTTGTGACTTACGCCTTCAGGGTACAGACCATTGTCCCACAGCATTAAATATAATGCGTCTTTCATATAGACTTATGCATTTGATCACTCATTTACTAGTGTGATAATTAATCTCAATTGGTTAATTTCTAATAAAAACAACTTGATAAGCTATAGAGCCACCTGGGAGCCAGCCTTAGGGCCTGGTTGTTGGGATCATCCTAGTTAAGTTGCTTGATATGGGAAGACCCACACACTGGGCAGCTCCATTCTCTGGGATTGGCCCTGAACTCAAGAGAAAGAGGAAAGTGAGCTGGGTACAAGCATTTGTCTTTGCTTCCTGACTATGGATGCGTCATGGCCAGCTGTTCTAGCTCCTGCTGCCTAGACTTCCTCACCACAATGCCTTCATAATGTGTGTGTGTGTGTGTGTGTGTGTGTGTGCGCGCACTAGGGGTTCTGTTGCTGTGAGGAAGCACCATGACCACAAAGCAAGGTGGGGGAGGAAAGGGAGTATTCAGCTTACACTTCCACACCACTGTTCATGGTTTAAGGAAGTCAGGACAGAAACTCAAACTCAAACAAAGTAGGATCCTGGAGGTAAGAGCTGATGCAGAGGCCATGGAGGGGTGCTGCTTACTGGGCTGCTCTTCATGGCTTGCTTAGCTTGTTTTCTTGTAGAACCCAGGACCTTCCCTCACCAATCACTAAGGAAATTCCCTACAGTGTAATCTTATGGAGGAGTTTTCTTAACTGAAGTTCCTTTTTCTCAGATGACTTTAGCTTGTGTCAAGCTGACCTAAAACTATTGAGAACACTGTGAGACAGAATAAGGTAAATTCTTTTTACCTTACATGATTTTGGTCAGGGCATTTTATCACAGAAACAGGGAAAGAAACTAAGACATTGGTTGATGTTATTGTCTTGGAAAGCATGGAATCATTGGGAATTTGGAGGTCTGTCCAGAGTAAACAGGCTGCTAGAAGCAGAGCTGTGACCCTTAAAGCCTGTTCCCATATTTCTGCTTTATCTTCTCTTTCTTGTTCTACTGATGTGCAAGGATCCCCTTCTGTACACTCCTGCTTCTATGGAGTTGCCTGCCACCATACCTTCTGCACAACAATGGACTGTGTCCCCTCAAACTGTGAGCCAAAATAAAAATCTTCCTACTGTATATTGCTTCTGCAAAGTATTTGGTCACAATGATGAGACAAATAGGTGATATAGAAAATTGGTACCAAACCTGACCATGTAGTTCTTATGTTTTTTGAACTGGTTTGCAGGAGAAATGAGTAAGACTTTAGAGCCAATATATTATATTTTGGTGAAGAATCTGGCTATGTTCTGCCCACGTCCTAAAGACTTGAGTGAGGCTGAACTAAAAAGTCATGGCTTGAGTAGCATTTGGGTTTGGGCATAGCACTTTCCAACACTAGGAAATCCAGCCAGTAGGTAGGAGCTTCATTTTGGTTTAAGAATGACATCTCCATGTGCTACAGCCTAAGTGTGTGGTGTCTTTAGCAACAGGGCCTCACCATGCAACTGTGATGAGTGATCAAGAGCAGTGGCAAATGCCCTGTGTTGTTCTGGCCACCCCTGGGCCTTCCCGACCAATAACTCAGTTTCCATTGATTAACCCATGTGTTTTGAGAGTGACATTGTCTACTCATGCAGGATGATTCTATTTGAACATTGTTCCTCCTTTTTTTTTTTTATTGTTGTATTTTGAAGTTAGCTTCCTAACTGGTGGGAAACCATAAAGCTTCTTCATATGTTTTTAGTTAATCCATCTATGGTCTTTTCCTCTCCCCTGTCCTCTGCCCCATCCCTGTTAAATCCTTTAACTCTTGGTAATCTGCCCTCTTTTCTTAGTTTACACATATTTTATTGTTCCTGTAGCCATCATTTTTAATTGGGTTGTGAGATGCGGATTAAATACATTTGGATTGCAACACACTCTTCCTTCAGATTACCCCTCTCCTCTGACCATAGGAGTACATGACACATGGGTACCATAAAATGCAAAAATCACATACAGATTCATAAACTACAAACTCAGAAGTGAAGACGTCCCATTACATTCACTTAGATGACTCACTCCCCGGAAACAGAATGGGAAATGAAAGGTAACGACTCTACAGAGAAACCAAAACTGCCAAACAACCATGGATTCAAGGGGAACATCTCAAGCATGAGTCACAGGGGTATTACATAACCCCAATAAGAACTCGGCCAGGAGTATTCCTTTGCAACAATTTTAATTCCCACCTAATCATGCAATCCCATAAACTCAAATTGAGGAGAATTCTACAAAATACAGTTCTTAAAATTGTCATGAAAACCAAGAAGAGGCTGAAAACAGTGAACCCAAGATGACTAATGAGAAATAATGACTAACTATGATGTGGTAGCCTAGCTGGGATTAAGGAAGAGAAAAAGGACACAATAGTAGAAAGACTAGAGAAATTCAAGGCAAGCCCGAAGTTTAGTTATCAACACAGCAATGCAAGTTTATAAAGTTTTCTTTTAAAACTTGTTTATTAATTGAGAATTTCATACTTTTATAAAAGGTTTATTTTAATTGAATTCAATCACACATTCCCCTTACTCCTATTCTTCCCAGAGCTCCCTATCGTCCTCCCAACTTCCTGTTCTCTTAAATTTTTTTGTAACTTATGGAGTCCAATTAGTGATGTCCATATGCCCATGGGAGTATTCCAATCCACTGGAGCGTGGGCAGCCTACCAGGGAGTCACAGCCCTGAAAAAAGTGGCCTCAATCTCTAGCAGTTATTACTATCAATGGTGGGGAAGCTCTTGATGCCTTAAAAGCCAGAAACCCAACTAATACATGGGAAAAAATTGCAGTTTAGTGTGGACTACTTTGATAAGAAATTAATTTGTCTTCTGTGCTATGAGATTTATTTATTTGTTTCTTGTATGCATGGATCCAGGAAAACCAGTTATAATTATTGCACCAATTAAGGTCAAACTGAGCATGTTTTGTACTGCAGAGAGAAAGATTTGAATCCCTAATAAGGCTTTTTACAGAAACTTGGGGGATTTCATAGTCATAGCAAGTAAAACATGTTTTATGTAACTACTTAATTTTCAGAACTTCTCACAACATTGAGAAATCATCTTTCAGTCTCCCCACTTCACACATGTAAGAACTGAAGTCAGACACACCATGTGTATAAGCAGGGAGTCTACAATTAAAACTTAGACTTAGCCAACCCTGGATCCTGTGTTTTTGATTCATCGTCTCAACGCTGGTAGTTCTGAAAGGTTGAGTCACGTGATCTTGTTTCATCCAGGTCTCCAGATGCGCAAGGCGGACAGAATCTCTGAAGCTGAAGCCAGTGAGTCTCATTTTTAAGAGATGTTGATCAGTGAGAGTCACTCTGCTTCAAAGACTTTGAATAAGTCTTACTCAAACACATCCTACCCACACAGCACTTAACCACACATGAACTAACAGAACAACAGAGCGTGTACCCTTAGCGTGGCTCACACTAACCTGCTTCCATTCATGACTTTTTCACTGGAGGTTTTCCACACTGTAGCCCCTTTCCCAACCACTTGCTAGCTATTGGTGTAATAAATATATGCAAAACAAGCATTGGATTGGTTTAGATAAATTTTGTGATTCTCAGGAAGAATCTTCCCATGGCTTTCTGTAATAATAAACAACAGTGAATTCATCAGAAGGAATATTTTTCTACCTACGTGGCTTTCTATATGGAATCTCTCAAGACTGTTGAGAAAGACAAATATGGTACAGCATACACTTTTTTTTAACTATCAAGTTCAAGACAAAATGTGATGGAGAAATAATCAAATAATACATAACAGCCATTTTTTACCACCCTAAAATAAATTATTTTTAAAATGGTTCCTTCCTCTCAGCCTTGCTTTCTTGGGGGAAAAAGATGCTAGCTAAAAGGATACATAGAGGTTATTAAAACTTCCATTTTGCATGACCTTGTTTTTGGAGGAAAAGATCCATTATTGCGGCTTGAAAATGTCCTAGTGGTCCAAGGAAAGAGAAGCACCGGTAATTACCTGTCCCTGCTGTGAAGCCACCTCTTTTGTTTTGGGTTAGTTCCTTTTACACCTCTCTTCAGTTTCCTCCTTTCTAAGTAGGAGAATAATGGGACCTGCTTCACTAGACTCAGGATGAACTGTGTGTGTGACAGCCAGCCCCACGCCAGGGTCGTAGCAAGCATGGCAAAGCAGAGATGATTACAGTTGTTAGCGCCTCTCTCTGTTTATGTTTAGAAGAACAGTCTCTTTGGATAGAACATAAACACACACTACACCATCACAAACTCTGTGTGTTTGGGAACTGTTGAATAAAAACGAGAGGCCAATCAGCAACCACTGAAGATGTGTGTGATTTCGTTGAGTTTGCCGCTCCAGGTGTTGGCTCCCCAGAACGAGTTCTTGACTGCTTCCAGGCTTGATCTCTTGTAGAGGTTTTTTGGTCTTCTTCCCAGAGATGGCTTGGCACGTGTGCTGGCTAATTTTATGTCAGCTTGACACAAACTGAAGTCATCTAAGAGAGAAGAACCCCAGTTGAGAAAATGTCTCTGTAAGATTGGGCTGTAGGCAAGCCGGTAAGGCGTTTTCTTAGTTAGTGATTAATGGGGGAGGGCTCAGTCCATGGTGGGTGGGGCCATCCCTGAGCTGGTGGGTCCTGGATTCTCTAATAAAGCAGGCTGAGAAAAGCATCTGGAGCAAGCCATTAAGCAACGTCCATCTGTCATCCCTCAACGTTAGCTCCTGCCTCCAGGTTCCTGTCCTGACTTCCTTCATTGATGGACTACAATGTGGAAGTGTAAGCTGAATAAACCCACAACTTGCTTTTGGTCAGTGTTTCACGATAGCAATTGTAACCCTAAGACGATATGGTTCTTTTCTATGGATTAGCAACGTTCATGCCACCCGCAGATAAGATTTGAGATGCAAGAATAATGTCCTGTGGTATTAAGAATAAGTTGATAGACTCGTGGAAGCCTGTTGGCCCTGTTGGTTTCTGATGATCTTGTCTATGCAGAATTATGAGTGTGACCCTCTCCACTCGTCTTTCTGAGTCGGTGAGATGGCTCCATGTATTCAGGCATATGTTGCCAAGCCTGAGGTCCAACACAGAAGGAGAGAACCAGTTCCTGAAGTTTGTCCTCTGACTTCCACATGTGTGCTGAGGCGTGTCTGCACATGCGCACACAGTAAATAAATGTGATCACAGTAAATAGAAGAAACACATCTTCTGATGAGCTTAAAGAAAGTATATCTGGCATAGAAAAACTAAAAAACCAGAAAACTAAGACTATGAAAACAAGTAATTTCTAATTCTAAAGAAAATTGCGCTGATAAATCCAACTTTTAAAAACTTTATTCTTTGTGTTTTTCACATAATGCATCCCACTCGTCTCCCTGCCCCCTCGCTTCTGCCTTCTGCCCTCTGCACTTGTGACTTCCCCTCGAAAACAAAATTTAAAAGTATAACCAGAAAAACCAAACCAAAACAGCAGCAAAACATCTCAATGTGGAAGCTGTCGTGCGGTCCAGTGAGTCACACAGTGTACCCTTTAATCCACACGTCTTTACTTCTAAGTGTTCTTTGCAGTGGATCGTTGGTCTGGCTCCAGGCCTTTGACTCTTATCCTGTTGATACTGGGCCTCCAAGTGAGACTCCTGGATGTCCTGCTGCTGTCCTGTGTCACGGAGATCCTGTAGCTTTGGATCTGCAGATCTGGCCCCTTCACAAGCTCCAGCAGATCACAGATGAAGTGGATGTTGGGGTGGGCTACCTCGTAGCCCTGGTTCTGGGCCTGGGTTGTAGCTGGGTTGGTCAGACTGTCAGCTACAACCCTCACTCTCACCATCAAGTGAGCTCTCCAGCATTGCCCCAGCTAGCCCACCCAATGTAGTAGAAAGCAGGGGGCAGGGTCAGCTCTCCTGCTCATACCCTTGGGTCCAGCTCACCCACGCTCACACCACCAGGGCTAGCTCTACTGTTTTGCCCAGACAAGGTTTATGGCCTGTTCTCCCAATTGCTGCCGTTGGTAAGAGACAGGACCAATTCTTACATTTCTGTGTGCCCAAGATTAGCTCTCCCATCTACTGCAGTTGGCAAGTGGTGTGAAGGGGAGGGCATTTTTCCCCACCCATGCCATCACTTGGCATAGAGGGGTGAGGGCAAATGTCTCTCTCCTGTTCTTGTATCCACAGGATCAGCTCACCTTCTGAACTAGAGGTTCAGCTCCAGTGTGCTCCTCAGGCAAGGTGTAGGGCCTGATCTCCTGTGTGCTGCACCCGGTGAGGGACAGAACCAGCTCTCCCACTTCTAAGACCCCAGGGCCAGCTCTCCTACTCACCATAGGTGGCAAGGGGTGAGGTGAAGGGAGGCTAGCTTTCCCTCACCCATTCTATCACGTAACTGATGAGGGTGGTGTAGGTCAATGTTCCTGCTCTTACACCTTCTCGGCTGACTCACCTGAACCCCTGCCAAGAGGGTCAACTCTACTATGCTGCCTAGGTGAGGGGCAGTGCCAATTTTCCCACTCTCATGACCCCAGGATGAGCTCTCCCACCTGCCACAGGCAGTAAGGGTTGGGGGGAGGGTGGAGGTCTTCCACCATATGGCAGATGAGGGGTGGGGAGATTTAGAGGAGGCAGATCACCTGTGGGATTGCCCCTCCCCCCAACAAGCCCTGTTTCCCCTAATGCTGCAGCTGGTGAGGGGCAAGGCCAGTTCTCCCTACCTAGTGCTGTGGTTGGTAAAGGATGGGGCTGACTGTGTAGCCCTATCTTCACTGCTTTGGGTGGCATCAGGAGCCATGAAGCTCACCACTGATAAAGGCTGTGGCAGGACCATGGACCATACTACACCATGGCCCCAGATAGCAGCAGATATCATTCAAGTCTGTATGGACTGGCAGCAGCACAGCCCTCTGAGACCAACATAGCCACAGGTGGCAGCCTGGATCCTGGCTCTCCATGTGGCCTTTGTTGGCAGCACACGCCATGGACATCAACGTAGACTCAGCAGGACCACGGACCCTGACATGGGTGTTGGCAGTGGCCCGAATCTGAATATCATCTCATCATGGCCCACTTTGACACTGCAGATCACCCAGATGGGTGTGGCGCCAATGATGGTGTGGCCCTAGAATGCTAACATGTCCTCAGGTGGCAGCCCAGATCCTGGGCATCTGCTTGGCCTTTGATGGTAACCAGAGCCATGGGCATCAACACAGACTCCAGGCTTGCTAGGGCCACCAATCCAGATGTGGCCCTTGGCCATGAAGACACCATGGCCTCAGGTGGCAACTCGGGCCTCTCAGTTCTAAATGACACCAGAGGCGGCTTGATCCTCAAAGACCAACAAGCCTCAGGTGCTGGTCCAGACTGCATGCGTCTGGTGCCTTTGCCCCCTGTGGCAGCAGAAGCCAAGGCTGCCAATTCAGAGCCTAACCACAGGAGGGCCATGGCTCCTGGCAGCAGTTCTGGGTGGCAGTGGAGGCCTCTTAGACAGGCATTTTCTGTAGGGGCACATCCCTCACACACCGACCTGGTCACTCCATGTGTCCATAGGGCCCTTGGTGGTAGCACGAGCCACAGACATCAACATAGACCTTTGCAGCTGCATCAGGGCCACAAAGACATGGCCCTTGGCAGCAGCTCAGACCCAGACGTCATCATGGCTCTGGCCAGCAAGCAGGGTAGATACCTTTATTAACCCGTTCCTCACCATCCTTTCCTCTCCAGTTCCACCTCTCTCCCCAGCTATGAGTCTTTCTGCCTCTTTCTTTCCCATGTCCTCATCTTACACTCATTTTGCCTGGTCACCCAGCACCAGAGACTCTGGGCAGGTTCGTGATTGATTCTGCGCACCTCAGACTAAGGGGCCTGGTGGTGGTGGTGGGGAGATGTCTCTGCCCTCTGCGTGCCTGTTCACCCATAATATTCTGACCTTTAAAATATATTTTCTCCTTTATGGGGCTTTATAGATATATTTATTTGTTAATGGCAAAACTATACAGAACAGGGCTGGAGAGATGGCTCAGCAGTTAAGAGCACTGACTCCTCTCTCAGAGGACCTGGGTTCAATTCCCAGCACCCACATGGTAGCTGACAACTGCCTGTAACTCCAGTTCCAGAGATCTGATACCTTCACGCCAATGCACATAAAATAAAGTTGAATAAATTATAAAAAAAGAAAATTAGAAAAAACCCACAAAACTATATAGATCATTATAATAAATTTTCTTATTAAGGAGAATTGCCCTGTAGACCAGACCAGGCTGGCCTCGAACTCACAGAGGTCCGCCTGCCTCTGCCTCCTAAGTGCAGGGTCTTATTAAGGATATGCCACAGGTATTTACCATCATTGTATATTTTCTAATTTAGTTACTTCTTATTGTCATTTAAAGATAAGTTTTAAGAGGTAGAAAGTCTACCATTCAGGTGTAATTTCATTTTGGACTTGAATTTTTTCTTGTCTGTTTTTTCAGCCGTGCCTGCTCGGCACAGAGCCTTAGATTAGAAGCTTGTTTGCTCAGGACTCCCGTCCTCACCGGCTCTCGCACGGCTAACCCACTCAGGGGCTCATGTCGAATGAAAGGGTGTCGAGTGAACTCTTAGTATCATCCCTGTTGGCCTTCACTCCGGTCAGGGGCTGAATTATAAGAGCCATGCCTTTATGATAAAAACTATCTGATCTAATTCTGGAGTGGATTAGGGGATGTTCAATGACTTGACCTGGCGGATATTCCCTGTCCTTGTGCCAGGTATTCAGGATGGATGTCCAGACAGCATCCTTCCACATCCTTCTGCTTGCCTCCTGCCTCTTTCCTTATCCCTTCTCCCTCTGGTTATCTCTGGTCCTCCCCTCTCCAGTCTCATGGCACCAGGGACTGATAAATGACCTCATGGAAGCTTTGCAGGTGCTCTACAATTGAGCCGCGCACCATGTCTACATGTCCATGTTCTCAGAAATTTTTTGGTATGCATGTTTGTCTTTCGAGTGGAAATGTACCTCCGTATTACTTGTAAAGCCTCTCTACCCACTCATTCCTTCCCCTCGGAGTTCTCCTATCCATCTTCAAAATGTTTAGCTCTGAGCACAGAACCTACTCAGTGAAGTGTTTCATATGTAAACTAAAGCAGAACAGAGACAGAAACTCTGCTTCCCAATCTGAAAAGGTAGTTTTCTCTCTAAGGTTTAAGGTTAAAAAATAATTGGGGCTCGGGAACAAAGTGTGTTCTGTAAGAAAGATTGCCACTTCCTCTGGGTCTTGTTGATAGTGAGTTCAGAGAGGAAGGTGGCTGCAGAGGAAAAGGTGGAAGGAGACCCAGGACTAAACCCCTGGAGGGCAATTCATGGACCAGTTGTTACCAGGAAACCGGACTGACTGCCCAGGATGGGTGCACAGCGGACCATGGCCAGATTTCCATTCTCACACCTTTGCACCCATTAGATAGGCAGACATGCCTCCCGTTCTGTAACTCTGATATTCCCGCAACAGGTAACGGGCATACCTTGTACGGTTACTTTGTTAGGCTGGCTTGTTTTGCTTTAGGGCTAAATTTAGAAAGGGAAGTGCTGGATCTCCTGGGAGAATAGTCTAATAGCTTCTGTGTAGTTATTACCAATATTTTAGAGTCTTATGTTTTGTCAGAGCAATAAGAACACATGGTTTAAATTACTATTGGTATGAAGAGTTATGCAATGGAATTGTCCATTGCTGTTCCCCTCCCTGCCACTAGAGGGCTAACTTCTTTTCTTTTTTCTTTCTTTTCTTTTTTCTTTCTTTTCTTTTCTTTTTGCTTTTTCGAGACAGGGTTTCTTTGTAGCTTTTTTGGAGCCTGTACTGGAACTAGCTCCTATAGACCGGGTTGGTCTCAAACTCACAGAGATCTGCCTGCCTCTGATTCCCAAGTGTTGAGATTAAGGACCTGTGCCACCACCACCGGGCTGGAAACTTTTCTTTATTACAAAATATTTATATCATTTTCCCTTATCTTTTTCCACACTTCCTCCACCATGTAGTCACCCTCTCCCCACACTCTCTCAAATTCATGGCCTCTTGAATCTTTTGTTATACACACACACACACACACACACACACACACACACACTCCCCACACTCTCTCAAATTCATGGCCTCTTGAATCTTTTGTTATACACACACACACACACACACACACACACACACACACACACACGTGCGCGCATTTCTGTGTATTCCTGAAAATATAAACACAATCTGCTCAGTCCATAAAATCTGTTTATGTAAATAGTTTCAGGACTGACCCTTGGTATTGGATAAACAGTTGGGGGGTTCTGTTCTGAGGGAAATGTTCTCCCAGCCCCAGCGTTCCTCAGTTGTCTGTAGTTGTCTAGGGCCAGCGTCCTGTGATATTTCATTCTTCTCTGTTAGAACGTCTGTTGGCATCCTCCTTGTTCAGGTCTTGTTTAGGCAGCCATGCTGGGGTGACATGGGCATAGCTCTCCTGACATTTCTAGGAGGCACACTCTCAAAGCAGACTTCCTTTCCTTCTGGCTCTTACGGTCTTTCTGTCTCTTCTTCCAAGATGTTCCCTAAGCCTTGGGTAGAAGTGTCATCCTATAGAAGGATCAGTTGTGATTGGGCCCCATACAATTTCTTGCTCTTTGCATTTTGATCAGCTGCCATTTTCTGTAGTGACAGGATTGTTGTTCCGTTGCAACGAGAAGTTTCTTTGATGGGCGTGGAAGCTGCATGTAAGTGTGTGTATAAGGACAAATATTTAAAATGTAGTTGGGGGTTCTGCTGGCTTAGTAGGTTTTCCTTCAAGATCCGTGGATTGGTTAGCTGTGGCTAGTTGGCTAGGTTTTCAGTATCAGGCATGATCTCCCTCTTGGTGTAAACACAATTAGAGATCTTTTGGTGACTTCCAAGGTATGGGTACCATCACTGTGATCTTAGCGAGATCCTGCCATGCTGGTCATTGTTGTGGTTCAGAGGTACCACAACTACATAGGACTGTTGTTTGCTCCCCTCCCTTGGTAGCTTGCACGCTCCATTTCAGTACCATAAAAACTAGTCCTCAAGGAGAGGGCTTTCAGATCAGATTCAGCTCAGGTCCTTCAGACTCTGCGTCCAAAGTGCATGGTGTCTTCAGCGATGGGGACTTGCCTTCAGCCTCTAGGATGCAATCAAGGGCAACAGCAGGTGCCTATAATAGTTTGAGTCTCTTGAACTCTCCTGACCAGCAATTTGTAAGAGGGCTTCTCATGCCTGGCTGAAGGTAGCCAGCCCAGGTGAGAGAATTCCATTTAGATTACATGTGTAACTTAGTGAGGAGCCCCACAGCTTCTGTTGCCAATGCCTATGCTAACAGTATAGAGTTAATTGAATTGTATAGACTTTGGGTCTGGTTAATTTTGGCCTGTAATTTTTAATTTTATTTGCAGTTTTTTAAAATAAAGTTTTATAATAAACCTTATAAAATTAAAATAATAAACTACATACATTTTCTTAGTTTTTATTGATGTGACGAAATGTTTTGATTGAAAAGCAAATTGGGAAGGGGTGGGATTTGTTTGGCTTACAGTTCCATTATCAGTATTCATCACCGAAAGAAGTCAGAACATGAACTCAAACAGAGCAAGGTCCTGGAGAAAGAAACCGATACAAAGCCTTGCTCCACATGGCTTGTTCAGCCTGCTTTCTGTAGAACCTAGAACTACCAGCCCAGGGATGGCACCACTCACCATGGGCTGGACCCTCCCTGATTGATCACTGAGAAAATGCCTCAACCTGATCTTATGGGGGCATTTTTTTCACTGATGTTCCTTCCTTTCTGTTGACTTTATCTTGTGTCAAGTTGACAGATGTGTATGCATAGACTTATATACATTATGTGTCATTTTAGGTAAATTGACAATAGTATGATTCCTTAAGAGATTTTTAGATAACCTCACTGTTATTTTACTGCCTCCCTCCTCCTTCTGTGCCTCTCTCCCTCCCCCTTACAGTTAATCCCCATCTTTTTCCCCTTCAAATAATGTTTTCCCTGTGATTTCCCTCACTATCGCTCCTTTCCATTGTCCTGGAGGGAGAACTTAAAAAAATTATATTCCACCCTTGGAGTCTTTCCTTGTGCTGGGAGCTCCTTTCCACTCTTCCGTAATAAATCCAGACAAAGAGCAGCAACAAGCCCTACAGAAACACTTTCCAATTCCCAGTGTCTATTCAGCGCTAATGGATCCACCTTGCGCCTTTGGTCTTTGGTTTCCATCCTAGTCCAGAAATCTCTAGGAAGACCTCTTGGTCAGAATTTTGCTAATTTGACTGATGGGGGTAGGAAGAAAGAACATCTTCAAGGGGCCCTTAGTAGTTAGCGTCTTAGATGGGGAAGTCAAGGAAGGAATTATCCGTAGAGACGATAGAATTTAGGGGGACCTTTAAAGCAAATCTTGTCAAACAGAAATTATTAGGCAAAAGATGAGAATTTGAAGCAAACATATCAACTTCATTGTATAAATAGTGCAGTCCATAGTCTTCCTTTTCAGGAGCAAGCCACCAAATTTATTGTAGTTTGGTGTCCTATAGCTTAGCATAGAAACAGAGCGGAGTAGTTTTGTTCTTGGAGTAGTATGTACTCCTACTGTCATCATGAAGATGGGATTCAATTAGCCATGCCTTTCTCACCTTTCAAAACCACGCCTCGTATGACCAGCTCCTCCAAACAAGAAGTTTAAACTCCCCGTGTTTTCATCCATTATCCTAGCATCTTTTGTGAAAGTATCTCTTCCCTCTGCCTCCACCTACGTACTGTTGGATTTGTCCTGTAGCTCTTAGCCAACTCTCATTTCAGTTTGTTAAATTAAACTACACCAACTTCCACCTTTTTAGTCTATTAGGTATGGTGTCTGTTTAGAGTTATTTGTATCTCTGAGGGCTGGAAAATAAATGGTCACCTTTCTGTCTCTGCCCAGCATGGGTTCTTTTAAGGAAGGTAGTTTTAAAGACTTCTTTTCCGTGCAGAAATGGCTATTGGGAATTCATGTCATCTTAGCAGAGCTTGTTGCTCAGTTCCCAGGGACCCATTCCCTTACTCCATCAAAAGATCTTGTGCTTTGGGTTCTGGGGAGCAATGGGGCCTAAGTCTCCGCCTTTTGTGATCTCTTCTATTCCCTTGGTTTTAGGGGGAATCCAGCCGTCTTTGAAGTCAGATACTATCCCTTCTGTAGGTTTTAAAGACGCCTACAGGAGGCCCAGTCAGTTCTAACATTAAAAACGCATGACCTTTAGGGTCACAGACTCTAGATTCTGACTTCTCTGGTTGAAATCATCCTCTTTCTGGAGCTGTATCCTAGTGCGCGGCAGGCCTCAGTTTCCTCACCCATGGGAGCAGCCATCAGGCTTCCACAGTGGTGGGACGGGATGGCCTCATGTAATTGTAGTAAGACAGTCTTTGTGCCATGCTTGAGACTTAGTAAGCCCTCAGTAAATGTCAGCCAGTATTTTAATTATCGTAATATTGCTTTGTAATTCGAGGCTTTATAAAACAAAGTCTTCCACTCTCTAGAGAGGCAGGGAAAGCCAAGTTCTCCAGAATCCAGAGCTGTGGCTCTTTGGGCAGGAGAGAAGAAAGAAGAAAGGTACTCCAAAAGTCCAAAAAAGTCAGGAGGCTCGATTTTAAGATAATGCAAAACTTCTGTTGGTCAGGGGCTGAGATCCTTGGCTTATGTGTAGCACATAGCCCCACTCACTAGATTAAGTTCTGTGGCACCTAATGGGAGCCCTGGACTATATAAATCTATGTGCTTCCTATCTGTCCCTTTAAGAAGATGGTTGTCAAACAGGCCATGATGGGCACACACTTGTAGTCCTAGCCTTTAAGGGGCTAAGGCAGGAGGACATTGCCTTTGAGGCTCGCTTGAGTTATATAGCAAGGCACAGTTTCTAAATAAGTAAGCGACAACAAACCAACCAACCACCTCCCTGAACAATGACTAAAAGGGACAAAGGGAAGAAGAAGGCTGTTGATTCCTGACCCTGGACCATCCCACTTGTTTAAGGATTAGCTTAAAGTGCATTAAACAGTCTAACTGGGGTGAAGAGTGCAGGGTGAAGGGACCAGATAACCCCTTCCCTCACTGCCGTGAGATGCTTAGCTTTCACAGGGGACCTGGACTTACACAAGTTGTCAGAGCCTACGCAGGTTACGCAAGGTTGTGTAAGGAGTAAGACCTGTACATGTTATCTGAGGAGACCTACACAGGTATCTCCAGAGAGGATTAACTAGGCAGGCAAGACCAGACCTGGGTGGATCCACACATCATTCCATAGACGGAGTCAGTGGAATCAGACAGGAAAGAGGAGATCTCATCAGCCCAGGTATCCATGCTGTTTCCTTGTGCTATGATGTGAATGGCTCTAATTTGTCCCACCCTTCTTTCAATTGATTGACACCCATAAAACCACAGGCAATAGTTTTTCCTTTCTATAGCTGTTTCTGTCAGATATTTTATTATAGAGAAGAAAATGTCTGACACATATGTTGTGGGAGCTCCTTCCGCTCCTTCAGCCAATAGCAGCTGAGATACAAACCCATTGGGGTGTGGTCTCTCTCCCTTTAAAAAAGCTGCCACTTCCCTCTCCTCTCTCTCTTGCTTCCTACTTCGCTTCCCATGACTAGACTCCCTTCCTGATTGCGCAGAGGGCTGTTGTCTGGGATGGTGATCTGTAAGTTTTTTCCCTTTTAAATAAATAACCATTCTATTAATCATAATTCCAAACTGGTGTGGGATTGTTTGTGATTTACGCCTTCACGTATACATGAAGTTCCTATCAGTATTTCATAAAAGGTGGGTGTTCAATCTATCGGAAAGGCAACACATAGAAACGGAAAGATGAAAAAAATATTCATTTAATTTTTATTTATGTATATGTGTGTTTGTTTCAATGAGTATATGCACACCATGCATGTTCAGGTGCTTACAGGGGCAAGAGGGCAGTGGAGCCCCTGGAACTGGAGTGCTGGCTTGTGCTACCTAATAAGGATGCTCAGAACTCAACCTAAGTCTTTTACAAGATCAGTATGTGCTCTTAACCACCAAGGCATCTTCTTAGCCTTACTCTGCATTCCTGATTTATCCCATTGATATGTATTTATACTCATTGACACATAACATGCTGTCTTCATTACTGCCATTTGTATTTCATTTTAAAAATTGGCACTTATTCTTTATTCTTCACTTTTTTCAAGGTTATTTCATGTCCCTTGTGTTTCCAGATGAATTTTAGGACCTGCTTGCCAATTTATGAAAAAAAGAATACAGTTGGGACTCCCATATGGATCGTACTGAATCTGTAGATCAGTTTGGAAGCTTTTGTTATTATCATCAAAGATTCTAATCTAAGAGTTGGAATTGTTTTCCATTTATTTAAATCCTAAATTTCTTTTAAAGTGTTTTCTACTTGCTAGGGTTTACATTTTCCACTTTTAATATTAAATTTACACCAAGTATAACAGTTCATTTTTTAATGTTATTATAAACAGGATTATTTCTTAAGTTTGGTTTTGCATTCTTAATTGCCAATATCTAGAAATACAATTGACTTTTGCATATTGATCTCTCATATCACAATGATGCTGAACATGATTATGAGTTTTCATCATTTTCTAGTACAGTCCCAATCAGAAATCCTGGCCTGAACCCAGATCCACCTTCTCTGCTGCCTGCTCAGTGTGACTGTGCCACCACAAAGCCATCGGGAGTCAGCTCTTGAGATTTCATGATCTGTGACTTGTCAAGAGTCTGGCGCATTCTGTGACCACACTTGTGTCTCTTCCCCGGGGTCTGCACGTAGAAGGACTAGACATGCATATATATATATATATATACATGTATATGTATATATAATATTGTATATATATATTGTGTATATATATATTGTCTTCAGCTCTTCTGTTTCTCTGCCCCCATCACGGTTCTCTTACTCCTACTTTGATGAGTTTAACTGTGTCATTTGGATATTCATTCTTTTAGTTAAGCATTGTTCCTTTATGATGCTTCATTACTGGCAGGTTGTTGAAACGAGACTAGCCGACTGCTTGTTGAGCACCATATAAAGGAAATGTGATTAAACGGAGGATCTGTCTTCTTGTGGGTAGCGGTAGAAAATCATGACTACGCCAGCTATAAACTCTGTCAGAAATAAAAGATAAACCTTATTTCCTAAAACCTTAATTTAGGAGAAAGCCAGACCTTTTTTTTCCCCCAAAAACAATTTCCCTCATCCCTATCCATCTTATTTTCTTCTTTTTATTATTTTTATGATGTATTAAATTAAACCATTTCCTTGTAGTGTGCTAGTTAAGACAATTTCCTTAGCATTTGCTGAATGACTTGGCAGGCTAGATGTCCTAGAGCTGGATCGTAAAACCCCATTAAAATCTAGTCATATAAAAATAAAAGATGCTGCCTGGTACACCCCATGACATGTTACGGTGAAGTCTCATCACATTACAACAACAACTGCCAGAGAGAAATGACCGCTGTGTAACAGAATATGATGGAGAGAGAGGGGTGTATTAGCAACACAGCCAACTGCATCTAATTAAATCCATGTCCAAATTAGCTCCCTGATTGGCATGTAAGAAGAAAACATGTTTACTGTGATGTTCAAACAGCACAGTTGTTTTTTAAAACACACAGGCTTCTTAGCCCGCCTCTGCTTCTCTTTGGCCTTCAAGATTCTTGCTTCCTCAGGGATGAAGTTGTTGTTACTACAGTTGCTTATGTCTTAGGGGAGGAAGAGCAGGTCTTCCGTAGGATAAATACCACACTCATTTCACCAGGCAGACAACAGAAGAGCTGCAACACAGACTTAGGCCAAGAAGATTCAGGGGCCTGTGCTGTTTGTGCCAAAGGCTGGCAAAGAACAGCTTCAAGGCCAGACTGAACAGTTGTCTGTTGTGTAGGCCAAGAGTCAAGATTGATTACTAAGTGAAAAAGAAAAAGAACACACAACGAAAGTATGAAATTCGTGGAATAAGATTTCAGTGTTCATAAATGAAGTTTTTTTTTTTTTTTTTTTTTTTTTTGGTTTTTCGAGACAGGGTTTCTCTATGGTTTTGGAGCCTGTCCTGGAACTAGCTCTTGTAGACCAGGCTGATCTCGAACTCACAGAGATCCACCTGCCTCTGGCTCCCGAATGCTGGGATTAAAGGCGTGCGCCACCACCGCCCGGCTCATAAATGAAGTTTTATTGGAATGTAGGTGCATCCACTCTGACAGTAGCTTCTTCACGCAATGGTAGGACTGAGTAGCTGCAACAAAGGTTAGACGGTCTGCAAACCACCTAAAATTAAACACTATTCAAGGTATAAATGTGCTGTCCTGAACCCTATCCAGGGATACATGTGGACTGAGACTACAGGTTAGACATGCCTGATTCTGTACCGTTATAGGGAAAAGGTTGTTAATCTCTGCGATCTATGATTTTTTTAAAAAAGATTTATTTTATGTATGAGTGCTCTATTGACTTTAGGTTAGAAGAGGGCATCAGATCCTACTATAGATGGTTGTGAGCCACCATGTGGTTGCTGGGAATCAAACTCAGAACCTCTAGAAGAGCAGCCAATGCTCTTAATTGCTGAGCCATCTCTCCAGCCCCGTGATCTATGATTCTTAAACCAAGGTAAAGTTAAACATTCAGCTGGCCCCTAAGGATCATCATATTGAAAAAGAAATCCCTAATATTAATTTGATGATTACAAAGAAATTATTGATGTCTTCTATCATGTCATATAGTTCTTCTTTTCCTCTACCAGTCCACGAGGCCTAGAATGATATAAATGATTGGATGAATGAGGGCAGGGTTTGTATATTAATTTCTTAGATAGGATCTCACGGTGTAGCCCTGGTCTGCCTTGAACTTGCACCAATCCTTTGCTTCTGCCTTCTGAGTGCTGGAATTACTGGTATACCCCATCACCCCGACTTCTGCATGTGCTTTTGACAGTGTGCTACATGTCACGTGCTGTTCAGTGATAAAACCTATAGTTGAGAGAAAAATAAACAAAAGGCCCAATATAAAATTACATGATAAGAGGTCCACATTAATTGCCTAGAATAAGAAGACTTACTATACAAAGATGGAAACTCACAATAACCTTCAAGTTCAAATAATGAAAATTTTGCTCCCATTATAGTACCAGACTTAGAGGTTTTGAGAGCTTACATGTTGGCAATGTGAAACTGAACTATAATGTATAGGCATTGTTGGAATGTTGGGGGCAGACAATAAGGTGTTAACTGTGTTTAGGATGGAGCGCTGAGCTGGTGTGAAGCCACAGAACTCATTTGTACAGCAGTTTGCTGCTTTTATAAAATAAATACAAAATCAGATGGGATCATTATTGCTGTAAATGGATCTAGACAGTGAAAGCCTATTTACCTTCAGCAGGAAGGTATTTAGACATTAATTTTAGTAACCAGCATCACTGTGATACATACGATGCTATGTTATACAAGCCTAATGGATTTCAAATTATTTTTCCCTCTTGAGTTCAATTCTGGTTTTCTTGGAACTGTTTAGGGATCTCTTTGTCAACATGCTAGGGTGGCATGTTAGAGTGAGAAGGCAAGGTTTTAATTATAACATTATCCCTATCCATTGGTCACAGGAGAAGCAGCTTCTAGCACATTGCCAGCGCGGGCTCAGCTTTTGATTCTGTAAAGATTAGAAAATAAGAAATGATAATGCAGTTGGGAAAAAAAAACTCTTCTCTAGATGAACGCATTAGCTACCTTTGGCTTTTTAAGGGACTCCTTACAAACTGAGAAGCTTCGCATAACAAATACTCAACCCACTAGTGAGAGCATGCTGGCGATCCAGGGGTAGGTTGGGTGGTTGGGAGCGACTCTGCTCAGGGTGGTTCACAATTGAGCACTGCTGGGGCTGAGGTGCCATCAGGGTTCACCCAGGGCCCAGAGTTGCTTCTGAGTTCACCCACATGGTTATCAGCCAGACACAGCCCCTCATGGGTTGTTGCCCTGAAGCCTCACTTCCTCACTGGCTGTTCATCTCCCTGAGTCCTGACAATCTGGGCCTCTTTCCAGGGGTAGCTCAGAAATGGTATCTTCTCTCATCATGGCCAAGTGAGACAGAAAAGAGGATGAAATGGAGGCCCAAGTCTCACCAGTGACACGGAATGAATTTTTCTGTATCCCGTTCTTCTCAAGCGGGGTACTACATTTAGTTTGTCCCAAGACCAGGAGCTTGTACAAAGGCATGGATGCCAAGAAGTGGCAAAGTCACAATTTCATTTTCTTTCCGGAATATGGAAGTAACATGGACACACACACACAAAAAAAAATCCACTCTTTATAGATAGACCATGCATTACCAAAATACTCATTGAGTGCCAACTAACCTACCATGTACCAGACATGTATGAAGTTAGAGTGCTCAAAATGAGCATGCTTACCTGCTTCCATGCTGTGTTCCTTCTGGAAGAAATAAACCATGCTACAGTGCTTGGCATGCAAGGACTCCCCCAAAAGACGTTATTTTTATTTTTGCAGGGCAAATATTGGGCCACAGAAACACAGCCAAGCTTCCCAGTCTGTGGTATCCCTAATCCTGTTGCAGACAAATAGGATTTGCTTAACCAGCTCAGAAATGGCTCTGTGTTCGTTTACATTTGGAAAAAAAAGGTGGTTCATAACAGCGGGCAATGCTGCACACTCGTAACTGCCTTTCTCGTGTTTCTGTTTCCCAAGTGGCCCTTTTCCAGACAACAAAAACACAGTGGCTGTTCCGACAGTCTCCTGGGGAGCCCCGCTGACCACCATGTCCTCGCGGACTGCGCAGGCCAAGTCGACCTAACATCTTCCAGCCCTGAATTATTTTAATTGCTTTCTTTTCTAGATGCCTCCTTTCAGTCTCTCAAGTGCTCTTTTAAAAATGACTTCATGAACTACAAACAAGATTTCAAATGTGTGCCTGGCAACGCCAGTATTTTGTGGTGACTTTCTGTAATTAATATTCCGCATCTCAGAAACTGTCTCAAGGTTTTAATTGACTTCTGTCACCCCCATCTTGTTCGAGTACCGTGTTGGCCATCCTTCTGCATTACTAAGCAGCTGCACACACTGTGCTTGCCTGCCCCCTCAACTCCGTATTGAGTTCTTTCTCAAACTTTGTTTTGATTGACAGTCAAAGGAGACTTACCGCATTGGCTTCTAACAGCTACAGTTTGCTGCGATAATTAAGGAAATCCTACAGATGAAGGAAGCGATTCGTTTGAAAGAGTGAAAAGTAGAGGCTGGGAAGAGGGCCGAGTGAGTAAAGGGCTTGCTGAGCAAGCATGAGAAACTGAGTCTCGATCTGAGAATCTGTGGATAAAGCCCAGTGTGGCTGTGTGCTTCTGGAATGCTCACGCTGTGGGAGATGGAGACAAGCTAGGGTTTACAGTCCAGCCAGCTGGCCAGACATGAGGTCTAGGTTCAGGGAAGAGCCCCATTCAAACTAAGAGGGGAATGATGGAAGAAGACAACCTGACATTGCCCTTTGGCTTCCAAACACATGCTTGTGCATGCATCCATGCACACACCAATCGTACACACGCAAAAGAAAGAATAGACATAATATATTTTTCTTAAGTACATACTCCTCCATACAGCGTAGAAACAATTCCTTAACCCACTGAATGACATTTATTAATGTATCTGAGTTATGAGGTATTTTTAATAGAAATATTGATTCATTGCTCTCAGAGTTAGGAATATGTTTCCAAAAATACAGTAAAAACCTAATAAGTTTGATCACTGTAGTAATTATTTATTATTAAAAGTGACACTTGGAAAGCGGTCTTTAAAATGCTTATTTTTCATAGTTTGCTAGTTCAGTTTATTATTAGAAATTGGACCTCCAGCTTCTCAGTTTGGCGTTGTCATCGACTGCTCTCTGGCCAACTTTCCCTAGAGTGATAGTCACTTCCGATGTTTGCGAATCATCGAGTTGCCTCAGTCTACCCATTTGGCTTTCCAGCTCACTTAATCTTGGCAGCGAGTTCCTTGTACTAAATTCCTTTGTAAATGATCAGACATAGGGCTGAAGAGATAGCTTGGTGGTTTAGAGTGTTTGTTACTCTTTCAGAAAACTGAGGCTCAATTTCCAGCACCCATGGTTCATAACCATTCTATAACTCCAGTTACAGGGTTTCTGATTTCCTCTTCTGACTCCCCATGGGTACCAGGAATGTTCATTATATATATAATGCATATATATATATTGTATATATATATGTGTGTGTGTGTGTGTGTAAGACAACACTCATACAAATAAAATGAATAAATCACACAGAAATACACACACACTAATATATACCCACACACATACACACATGCCCCAAAATAAAAACCTTACCAAATATGAAGGCTTCTACTTATGAGCACATGACCCAGATATACTTTACCCTTCTTCTTTTGCTAAATATAATTGAAAACCCTGGCTACTATACATGAAACATGTGTAAGAGGACTGTGAGATAGGGGCACGAGGATGAAGATGGAAGAAGAGGATGATGATGGTGATGAGGTCGCTGTGGAGGCAGACCAGACAGGGATATCAGGACTCACATAATGGTGAGCGTATCCCATGATCACCATCCCCATATCTGAGATCAGACACTGGAGAAACTAGCTACTTACTTCTGCCAAGAGGTGCAGATGAAATGTCCAACAAGGATCCGCTCCACCCTTTAACCAAGACATGAGGAACTTGTTAAAGAACGGTTGGATAGCACCTACTGAATAGTAGACAAACATCATAGAAAAAACTGTTGCCCCCCATCCCTGTCTCTCTCCAAGCAAATGCTGAAGAGAAAGCCAGAGGGTCCTGTTTTTTCCAGGAAACAGTGGTGAGATCAATCAGTAAAGCTAAAACAACAACAACAACAAATCGAAATAGATAAATCCGTTGTGATGGCTGAAGACTTCCACATCCCTTTCTCAAGACTGAGAGAACTCCTTGACATAAAACCTGCAAATAGAACTCAATATGATCAACCCACAGAATCAAACGGATACTTGCAGCAGACTGCCCATCAGGAACAGAACACACGTTTGTGTTTCTTGTTTGTGGTACAGTGATCTACACCATGAGCCGTAAAACCAACATCAGAAAGTGCAGAAACTGATATCATATGGAGAGTGTTCTTTGACCACAATAGAATCAGAACAGAAGCCAGCAGCAGGTTCAAAAGTAGAAAAAGGCACCCAGGGCTTGAAACTTGAACAATACTATTCTAAATAACAACGTTGACTCTGGAGACATAAAGCATACTTTGAAGCCAATGAAAATACAATATCTCACTACACAGGGGGCGCAATGAAAGCAGGGATGAAAGATAAATTAGACCTCAGGAGTGCTTACATCAGGAAAGAGGAAAAGTCAAACTTGATGATGTCATCAAGATGGCAGGAGGAGGCAGCTTCATTTTCTCAGAAGTGTCAAATGACAGTTCTCCACAGATAACAACGCTATGGAGAGGAACAGAAAAACCCCGGGCCTGAGTTACATGGCACCCCAGATACCTGAGTGAAAGATCGTGCTACAGAGCAGTAGGCACAGCGCTGCCTTCGCTGTATCCTCCTCTCTCCTCCCCTTCCCCTTCCACAAGGCAGCACCCTAAAAGGTCTCCCCAGGGCTCTTGGTTTCTAGGAGGGTGAAAGAGAACCAGAGAGATGGGTACCAGCTTCTCCATCCCTCTGAGGAGCTCCTTAGGAGTGCTACCCGTTCTCACCATGCGAGGGTTTAAGTAATTTCTTTACTAGGCCACCGGAAGTCGTGTAACAAAACATGGGGTGGAGCCTGGAGAACCCAGTGAGCAGATGTTGATGAAAGGTCAGCATGTTTGCCTGCAAGTGCACCTGATCAGCAGTCAGTGCCAGCAAAGAGCAGAGTCCATCCTCAGAGCCCAAAAGAGGTGGGGAGTCCTGCCCGCCTTGGAGCCCTAGTTGGTCGGTCCCAGGACTCTCCTCAGACCACTGGGGTCACACAGGGAGAAGACTGGAAAGCGAACCTTTTCCCAACAAGCAGACTTTAGACAGTATCTATGAGTTTAACCCCACGTTTATCGCCAGGCCCTGTTCAGGAAGGGAGGCAAAAAACAAACTTGTATTTCTACTGAATAGAGCAGTCACTGCTCTAATTCTGACCCATTTATCCTCCAGATCCCTCCAAGCTGCTCCCGTGACCCTGTCCCCATTGAGAGCACCTTGGACTAGGGAACCTGGATAGATGATGTTTATAAAAAGAGGAGGTATGACTGGCTATTAAATCCATGAACTAAATGATTAACAGTAATAATCAGAAAGAAGAGACTTAAAATACATCTGTTAGCATAGGCATTAATAAAATCACTAAAGATACTAAGTGTTTCTGTGAGGGTATAGTAAAGAAAACCTTCATACATCGTGGGAAGGAAGGTAAACGAACTTATCTGTTTTGGAAAATAGTATGAAAAGTCCTCGAAAAACCAAGAGAATTAGCATCTGATGAAGCAATCTCACCTGGTAGTATTTATCGAAAACATTTTTACTTGATTGTCGTTGTGTTTTACTCTTTTTCTCTTTGAGGGGGCCTGCCACCCAGGTCCCAAATAAATCACATGCACTGAGTCTTACTGTTAAATATAAATGCCCGGCCGGTCTTAGCTTGGCTTGTTTCTAGCCAGCTTTTCTGAATTTAAGTTGTTCCGTCTACCTTTTGCCTCTGGGCTTTTCCCTTTCTCTATGTCTGTATACCTTTCTTTGCTTCTTGTGTCTTGCTGTGTAGCTGGGTGGCTGGCCCTAATGACCTCCTCTCCTTCTCCTCTTGCTCCTCCTTCCAGCTTTGCTTGTTGCTCCTCCTGTTTATTCTCTCTGCCTGCCAGCCCCTCCTGTCCTTTCTTCCGCTTCACTATTGGCCTTTCAGCTCTTTATTAGACTGTGGAGTGTTTTAGACAGGCAAAGAACCGCAGCTTCACAGAGTTAAACAAATGCAGCATAAAGCAACACATCTTTACATGGTTAAACAAATGTTTCAGGGCATAAACAAATGTAACACACCTTAAAATAATATTCTACAGCACTGTTTGTATGTTGAAGGAAAGCCTGGAGACTTGTGTTCACTGTAGTGTCCTTAGCCAGTTCCAAAGGGGAGAGAGCTGTTTAAAGAGCTAATAATAGAGAGCTTCCCCATCTCAGAGAAACAGGAGGGTACCTGCTTCCAGGAAGTTAAAAGCTCACCCGTCAGATTCCACTCAACCAAATCTACCCAAAGCCTCAGTATAACCAACACTTGAAAGTGAAAGATGAAGAAAAACACGTCAAGTCCCTGGGAGAAGACTAAGAGGGAAGGCTGTCAGGTTGTCTGGGGTAAACTCAGCAGAGACGCCAACAACCAGGAGACAGGGACATAATATTTCCACACCGAAGCAGAAAACTTGTTGTTCTAATTTGATTTCTGCTTCTTTGATAAAACATTCTGACTGAAAGCAGCTTAAAGGAGGAACGGCTTTATTTGGCTTACGCTTCGAGGTCTTAGTCCGTCACTGAGGGAAGTCGGGGCAGGAACTCAGGCAAGAACTGAAGCCGACACCACGGAGGAATCCTGTTTGCTGGTTCGCTCAGGCCTACTCTTAGCTCCATTTCTTATGGCCCCAGATCTTCTGCCCAGCAAATGGTGCTGCCCAGAGCACGCTGGGCCTCCCTCCACCAATTAGAGGGATGAGAATACATCAGTAGTGAGAATACATCTCCAGTAAAACTTGCAACTTAAAAAATGCCAAATGGAAGCTGGGTGGGTGGTGGCGCACGCTTTTAATCCCAACTCGGGGGAGACAGAGGCAGGCAAAACTCTGTGAATTCAAGGCCAACCTGGTCTACAAGAGCTAGTTCCAGGACAGGTTCTAAAACTACAGCGAAACCCTGCTAAATGGAGTTTTCTAAACTAAAAGAAAGCGAGTGTAGGAACAATGGAACTCAAATGTGTAATTTGTATTAGTATCTTCTTATCAGAGCGTTAGTATTACTATTGATGTATTTTATTAGCATATTTGTTCTTTCTTTTTTGGTTTCTTAGCATTAGAATCAGGTTATCTCTGTAACATAGCTGACTAGCAGGGTGCTTGTTTTTGAAAACCTTGTATTAACTTCCAAGCAAAGGTTTATTCTAAACAAATGAAAACTACTAAAGAAGGAACTTAGTAGTTAAGTTGGAGAATTAAGTCCTGTGTCCACCAGTAGACAAGCAGATAAAGAGAGGAGCTCTAAGAGAAACATTCCTGTCATCTGTACAGCATACATGGAACCGGAGTGTGCTCAGTGACAGAAGCCAAACAGAAAGGGGATTCCTGCATACGCAGGTTGGGAAATGACTGGACTGGGGAGCAGAGTAGAAAGGTCATCACCGGAGACTTTGAGAGGAAGGACTGAGAAGATCGTCACAGGATACGAGACCTCAGTGAGATGGGAGGCAAAGCTTCCCTTTCAAAACTGACCTGTCTTCCTTCCTCCCTTCCGCTCCTTCTTTCCCCTTGTTGCGGGTTGTCACATATAGAGATGAATATAGCTAATTCTTGTACATCTTAGAGTTGCAGAGACAGTGGATCTTAAATATCATCATGTAACACATCACATATTTGAAGTGATACATGGCTTGGCTGCCTTGAACTGGCTTTTCACACCATGTAACAAAACCACCATGTTCTCCATCAATAGGTATTGCTACAATGTGTCACCTTAGAATAGAAAAAGAAGATAAAGCCCCGGTTAGCAATCCAAGCTTCTACCATGACCATGTAGTGTGCAGCTCGGAGCTCCTGTTGTCCTTCCTTCTGTGCCTCTGCGATGACCTGGCCCAGGGTTTCTTGTGGAATACTCTTCAAGAGGCAGTCACTGTGGAGGATGGAAAGGGACCCACCGCAAGTGACCTGAAAGAGGCCGAATGACACCTTGCTGATTCTCTTCAGAGCCTGTGTTGGATATGGTCCCAATGGAAGAGTGCTACCTGAATTCCTTGGCTTCCTGGTATAATATAGTGTGAGCCCAGGGACCTAGTGGATGGTGGTGATGAAGATGATGTAGGAGATGAAAATAACATCAATAGCAGGACTAACTCCGATAGACCATCTGCAAAATGGCCCAAGTCACAGTCTTTGTAATAGTTTTCATAAAATTAGGAAAAATACAATGAATGTTTAGGAGTGACGTCTGCTCTTTTGTCTCAGTAAGTGTTTTCCGAGCACAGAAATAAAATGGAATACTCTGTAACGTGAAGTCCCTTAAAGTAGCGAATCAATTTTCATCATTGCTTTCACTTTTTAAAAGATAATCATGGAATTAAAAAAAGTGTGATGTCTCCACCTTTCAGTTTGTTATAAAAAAGTTGTGCACTGTAGTTTGATATAAGTTTATTTTGGAGAACTGATAAAGATAGGCAAAATGGTATATTAAATGCCAGAATATCAACACTTCATTATAAGTAGTGAGAAAATGAGGAATAAGAAATACTGAAGAGAAAGGAGAGCCCCCGAAAGAGATGCAAAGAAACCTCGAATTTACATGTATACTCATCCTATAGACAGTCAGAGATGACTATAGTCAGTCAATGTGAATTAATCTGATTTACCTTTACATACAAGTATCTTAAAGGAACTAGGAGTATGATTCTGTAAGATATGCATACACAGACACACAGGCACACACACACCTAAAAATGCGAGGCCTAATTAAGCGATCTCTTGTGTTTACATCAAGGATCTCCTATCCTGTAACCATATTTGAATTTTATGTCAAGAATTATTGAATCATTTTCAGAATATAGTCATAATAAAAAAGAGATAGTTGATAAAAGGAAAAGGGTTAAAAGACAGCACAGGGCAGTGACCCCCCAGGGTTTGCAGCAGGAGTTTGAATCCCTCTGGGTTTGAGCTTGAGGATGAGAAGGAGGCTTTTGCTGCATCATGGTGGGAACCGCAGTTCTAGGAGACGACATCTCACCTGGCATCAGGCTTGGCATTGGCTCAAGGACTGTGCCTGCTGCTAGCTTTTAGGGAGGGAGCGTGGATCCGCTTGTTGGTCTCCCTACCATTGAAAGACACCTTTAGGAACAGAGAGGACAGAGAGGGTTCTCAGAGCAGAGAGTAGGAGTGGAAGATGGACATGGGTAGAGGGTGGGTTTGCAGCGACAAACACAGGATATTCAACGCAGTTTTCCCAAGGTCATCACATAATTGCAGCCATAAGCCAAATATTTGAAAGCATCATCTCTGTTACCTAAACGAATCAGCTGTTTGGGAGGGTCAAATCTGTAGAGATTTGAATTATGTTTAAAAAGTTAAAAATAATTGAAAGTAATCGCCTCCTTTATGTTAATGCCTGTCCTAGAGTTTTATGGCAGGTAATTATGGGAACACTACTAAGCTGTGGTCGACATCGGTTGGGGTCTGAGAAAGATCCCAGTGTCTGACTCGACTCAGCATTTCCCTTATTATCGGATGACCTTGGGCAACTTACTGAACCTCGAACAGCTTCTGTTTACTCATCTGCAAAATAGATGTGATAATATCTACTTCTTAGAATGGTTGTGTAGCTCTGAGAATTAAATGAAAGATGCATGTAGAAGCAGCTGGTAGGCACTCAATACATTTTGATTGAATTTGAATCACAAATTCTAAATTAGTGGCTTCAAAATTCACGAGGTAAGGCCACACGTTAGAATTAAGAGTGAATTTTTAAAAAGGGAAGAAAATCTGTGTTGAGACTGCTCATGTCATCTATCACTCAGTCAACAATTATGATAATATGATCGGCAAACCGTTCTCTATTGACGAATTTTCCACCGTGTTTGGATTACAAATGTGAAATCTTATCAGGTTTCAGATCATATTTAGAATTCAATGATTTTCTTAATTATCGGATAATCTTCTTAGAAAGGAAAAAAGGGAGGGAGGGAAAGAGGGAGGACGGACGGAAGAAGAAAGAAGGCTGGAGAAAAGAAGGAAGGGAGGGAGGGAAGGAAGGAAAAGACCACGTTGTTTGGTACAGGCTGTTGGTTGCCCCAAGAATTTGAACTTCACCTCTTTAATTTGAAGGATGTGAGCTTGACTGGCGAACACCGGCTCGAAGGCAGCCTGAGGTACATCTTTTTTTTTCCAGCCCCTTGCAAACAGGTTGTCATGGTGATGCTGACAATCACAAACTCTTAACAGCAACAGCTGAGGGTGTGGGCGAAAAATAAATATCTCAGGTAGAGTTTGGATTTAGAAACACTTTAATGCCTACAGCAGTAGCCCCGTTTCCTTTTTAATTGCAGGCTCAGACTTGATTATAAACGTTTATCATTATAGAAATCTTTGTTTTTATTAATTATCCTTTTATTGGCACACTTTTCAGGAACAGGCCAGCTGTACATTTTAATAGGCAGGTGTATTTTATACGTAAGAAATTCCCTGCTGGGTCAGAGCCACAGTCTTTGATTCTTGCCAGGGACAGAAGCCTCTGAGACTGTGTCAGTTCCCCCTTTATTTTTTTTGTTTAAAAATATTTATTTATTTATTTATTATATATACAATATTCTGTCTGTGTGTATGTCTGCAGGCCAGAAGAGGGCACCAGACCTCATTACAGATGGTTGTGAGCCACCATGTGGTTGCCGGGAATTGAACTCAGGACCTTTGGAAGAGCAGGCAATGCTCTTAACCACTGAGCCATCTCTCCAGCTCCCTGTTCCCCCTTTAAAGACATTTTAAAATGGCCAAAGATTTGCTCTCACTGGGCATTTCTCTTTTTTAACAAATAGCCGGGCAGAAAGTCTGAGCACCTCACGGTTTTAGAAGCAGATTATTTCCCCCTTGACACGCACCTACACCGAGTCCCGTGAATTTAGGATTCCACACACCACGAAAGCAGATTCCGCCTTCTTATTGTTTGATACCAGTTCCGCTGTGCCTGCAACAGTCCTCCACACATTGTAGATATATGGACAGATAGTTACTTTAAACTGGAAAATAAGTATTTTTAAAATTAAAAGCATTTTCCTGTCTCTGAAGGCAGTCAGACAAACTGAGAAATACTAATTGTGAAGCCGCCGTCTTTGGATAAGGAGAGCGTCTATGGGCTCCCCTGCCATTTTATTCTCTGCTGGTTGTAGACTATTAGAGTTTGAAGAATGGGTTTAAGGTAACTGGGGAGATGGCAAGTTGAGTGTTTGCTGATCCTGCCTGGGGATCATGAGTTCAGATCTGTGGCACCCATGGAGAGAGCTGGTCATGGTAGAACATGCCTATAGCTCTGTTTCGGGAAGCAGCAATAAGAAGATTCTGGGCACTCACTGGCCAGCCAGTCTAGCCATGAGTAACCTCCAGATTCAGTGAGAGACCCTGTCCCCCAAAATAAGATAGCGATAAAGGAAGACATTGCTTGTTGTTCTCTGGCTTCTCCTGCATGTGTGTGTGTGTGTGTGTGTGTGTGTGTGCGTGTGTGTACACACACACACACACCATGAGAAAACCCATTACTTTGAATGCTAACTTGAAATAATCAATAAAACAAAAAGAAACAAAGCCACAAAGCCCTTACCTAGTAGCACACAGGAGTCCCTGGGTTGCATCCCCATTACCACCAGACAAACAGACAGTAGACAGTGGCACTGTCCTTAATCGTTTTATCCTAAACCACCCCCGAGGCTCTTCAAGCAGGGAGCGTAAAGGAATTCTAATCTTAGGTTACATAGAAACAAGTTCAATCCATGCCACGATTAATATCCTGGATGTAAACTTGGTGCAGAACATATTGGTTGTGCTTTTCATATTGAAATATATGTGTATGTGTGTGTTCACACATCTCCAACCTTTTCCTTAGATACCT
Organism: Microtus pennsylvanicus; assembly: GCF_037038515.1. Lineage (NCBI taxonomy): Eukaryota > Metazoa > Chordata > Mammalia > Rodentia > Cricetidae > Microtus > Microtus pennsylvanicus. Next base: position 65,272,958 of record NC_134588.1, on the reverse strand, counting down.
TACACTACACGTATGGATATGTGTACAGATTACACATACACACAGTTCACACACAGTTGCGTGTAGGCTCTCCGGATGCCTTCCTAGCGTCCCCGAGCTTTGTTCCATCTGTCCTGTAGAGGTCTGTGAAGAGTACAGCAGCTTACCACAGTGCTTTGCTGGGCGTCTCCTGCTTTCTCAATCTGTTCTCCACGTAATAATCACCTGAGTAATCAATCTCCTTAAGATGTGCATCAGCTCTCATTACTTCCCCGCTTCCCACGGCAAGAACATCAAACCCAAGCTTCCACGCCCCGCGTTGTGTCCAGTCTGGTGTCTGTCCGAGTCTCAGAGTCACCTATAGCTCTTCTCCTCTCCAATGGCCCTGTTTCAGTTCTGGTCATTTGTTAGAGCATTTCTCCCTTAGCCCTCCTGGGGCCTGTGGACTGAGCACCTCCCAGAATCTTGTCCTGCCATGGTCCATACGGGAGTTTGCAAGAACCAGGACTTGGCTGTGGTGCCCTGGCCGCAGACCGCGCTCTGTTTATGGCATTACTGTAAACCTGGCTTCCCCGATGTGAGACGGAGTGTCTGGAACACCTATTTCCTCCTCTCCGAGTAACCTCCGTAGTAACTCCCCCAAGTGACTAACCCAACTGTGTCAAACGGGACCTGGCTGTGGGTGTTGCTTGCAAGTTATTTTGACACATTCACGGTATGGACCGACAGCGTATTTGCCTTGCTGAAAGGGATGTGTCAAATGGAGTTAGCTGTTATGAAAACTGGTTTGACAATAGCTAAATCATGTCACCCTTCTGAGCCTAGCACTGACACCGGGATGATAAATAATACCTGCCACCCACCCTCTGACAAGAGCGAGGCGAGCTTGAATTGGATTAGGAAGACGGCAGTGGAGAGCTTTGATTTTCTTCGAGAGAGGGGATCGGTAGGCAGTGCTTGCTGGCATCTGTGCACATTGTCAGTCACCCTGTTTACTTAGTCTGCGTGGCTCTGGGTGCTGCATGCATTGTGTAACAAATCAATTGCACCTTGAATGGAACCTCTTCACAGATGCTCACAGTCTGATTTATTTCTGTGGTACAGCCAGCCATTCAAGTTAGCTTAGAAAGGCAGGCAGAGAAGCATGCATTTACATTTATATTGTGGTCCCTAGGGTTCTAGGAAACCCTGTGGGTGGTGGGACACAGGCTAATTCTCCTAGAGGGGGAAGGAGGAGGAGGGCTGACTGGTGAAGAGCTGGACTTTGATTTCATTATTATTATTATTATTTTGGCAGTAAAAGCTAAAATGAAGCAGAGAAAGAACCCCCTTGAAGTGTGAAATAGACACACACACACACACAAACAATTCTGCTTGGCATCTTGTTCTGAGAAGTTGCAAGCGTGGTTAAAAACACATATTCTAGATGGGACAGGTGACCCAACCTCTCCAAGTCTCTGTGTCCGCGTCTGCAGGATGGAATGTGTTGGATAGCTAGCTTCTCCTTGATCCATCTGCAAAAAAAAAAAAACAAAAAACCCCAACTTCTGCTAAAATGGACTGCTGAGGCTTCTGCTTCTTTTCAGGCTGGCCAGTGGGCAGCTTTGGTCCTCCTCTGGGAGGGCAGAAGGGGAGGAATTCTATGGTATTTTCTTCCCAAGGTTCTCGCCTTGAAAGTGTCACCTTGGGTCGAGTTTGAACATGTCCAAACCAGCTTTGATCAACTTGATGAGAACAGGTTTAGATACTAGAGTATAGGCCCAGGGATGATGATGGAGCCTAGGTCCCTACACCCTCATGACAAGCGTTTCTGTATTTGCTTTTGTTTTATTTGTTTTTTGAGACAGGGTTTCTTTGTGGCTTTGGAGCCTGTCCTGGAACTAGCTCTTGCAGACCGGGTTGGCCTCGAACTCACAGAGATCCGCCTGCCTCGGCCTCCTGAGTGCTGGGATTAAAGGCTTCTGCCACCACTGCCAGGCTCGACAAGCATTTCTGTAAATAGACCCTCCTAACAGTTTAATCTTGAGCCTGCTATATGTTTTCTGTTGGGATCCTAGCAAATATGCAAAGATAATCACAACAGCTATATTTAGTGGATGGTGTTGGGCTGAATGAGTTTGCACATCTATAAAATGCTTAGGATATAACAGGGACTTGGGTCACACAATTGCCCGAGGGACCTGTTCAAGGTTCAGGTAGAAAACTCTAGGGCTCTAGGATTAATCAGCACATTCTATGTCCCCACCTACCATGATGTCATCCAGCCAGTTACTGGGGCTCTGAGATCAGTCAATCAGCACATTCTGTGCCCCACCTACCATGACGTCATCCAGCCAGTTACGCTGGCTCTGGGGGTTGCACAATGAGTATCACAGTTTCTCTCCCTGATTTTCAGATGGCCACTGTGTGGTCATGATGCTTGTCGACCCAATTTCATTGGTTTTACTGTTGTTTAAAAATTCTCTGCACTTAGTACAACTCCTTGTTGCCCACCCATGGGAGACTGCCACCTTCCCCTCTTTATATAGCCCTGTGCTAAAGTTCTGTGTTCTAGACCGTGAGACAGACCTAAGTGTAACTTCTCTAGGAAACCAGTCCGGGGGTGGTGCTAAAAGGGCCCAGCCTGGGAAACAGCGCAGACAAAACTGGAACTCTGTTCAGACCACATCCAAAGACCTCCCACCAATGGATTTAGTCAATGATGCCAACCAATCACTTTCTTAGTCGCTGGGTTCCCCCACCCCACCCAAACCCAAAGTTTCTTTACTGATATACATAGGTGCATTGGCATTTTGGATCTGAAGGCAAGAAAAGATTGATATTTTCATCTATTCATTTTCTCATCATTTGACTTTTATAGATGAAGCCACATCTCATTTTCCTCCAGATGAGTTTTTTTTTAATTTTTCTCCCATAATGCACTTTGGGATGTCAGTTTCAGGAAGGAGGCCAAGCCTGTGTTCAAGTTTAAGCAAGTTACCCACAACCCCATGGACTCCCTCCATGTGGGAGGAGATTGGACAAGACATGTGGTTTCTACTTCTAACATTTTGTGAGCACCTCCATGTGCTGGTATTTTGTTTGTGCTTTAACAACAAATAAAGCTTGCCAGGAGATCAAATTGTGGAACTAGTCACACTAGTTAGCCACAGAGGCCAGGCAGTGGTGGCACATACCTTTAATCCCAACATTCAGGGTACAAAGGCAGACAGGTCTCTGTGAGTTCAAGACCACCCTGGGCTACACAAGATTAGATCAGTCTCAAAGAGAAGCAGAACCACCTTTAATCCCAGAACTAGAGAGTTGGAGGTGGGCGAAAAGAGGAATAGAAGGTGGGAGGAGACAGGAGCTAAGGATTCAGCCTGAGCTTTTATAGAAAAGGCATTCAGTTTGAGAATTCATAGGGACAGGATCACCCCTTTGGTTTGAGGATTCGGAGAAGGTAAGAACTAGTGACTGGCTGCTCAGCTGCTCTGATCTTTCAACATTAACTCCCATATCTGACTCTGGGTTTTTATTATTAAGACAAATTACAAATTTGTGCTACCCCTCCACATGTGATAGAACTGGTCTCTGAACTAGAACAGCCACTTTAGTCAGAGACTATGGTAGGCTTGCGCCATTCTTAAAAATAATGGAGGCAACTTGCTTGTTAACATGGAGATATGGGCCATTTTGTCCACCTCATATTAATTTCCTTTAATTCAAGTTTCCTAAAATAGATTTGCTCCACATTTTAACAATTTAGCTCACACTCTCTAATCATGTTCCTGAATTCTTTCCTATATAAAAGACTCATCTCTCTGAAAGGAAAGGTGGGGCGATGGAAGGACGGCGCCTGCCCTGAGGGTTCTGAGTCTTCACCACAGGCTGTCCCCTTAGGTCCCTCGGGTGCTTCAAAAGCACACTCTGTACCCAGTCCTTTTCTCTATCGCTCTTGTCCCTCCTCGTGTTCCCATCTCTGTGAACACACTGACATGTGCTCGGCTAGCCAAAGCGAAAGCCAAGGAGTCTTGGCTCCTGCTCACACCTTGTGTTGATGCCATCTTCTTCATGGTTTTCAGTCCCTGAGTCCATCATTGAGAGCTGCTGTGACAAACAGGCACAGGCAGGGTGGCTTTAGGACAGCAAAAAGCAATTTCTTCTTAGGTCAAGTGTCCAGAAATCCCAAATCAAGAGGTTGGTGAGGTTGATTCCTTTGGGGAGGTCTGAGGGACAACTGTTCTCGGTCCTTCCCAAGATCTGTGTAGCTGCTGGATATTCTCAATGTTCTTCAGCTTGTGGGTCAATCACTCCATCTTTGCTTCTGTCTCATAGGTCCTTCTCTGTGTCTCCGTACTAAGCAGGACATTGCAGGTCCTTCTCTGTGTCTCCATACCAGGCAGGACATTGCAGGTCCTTCTCTGTGTCTCCGTACCAGGCAGGACATTGCAGGTCCTTCTCTGTGTCTCCATACCAGGCAGGACATCACAGGTCATTCTCTGTGACTTTCTGCATCTTCTCACTTTTTTTGAAGAAATTCTCATTATATTTTCACCCCATCAAGACCTGGCATTTGGATCCTTACCTAATTCTGCCCTCAAAGACTCTCTGAATAATAGTATAACTTGAGGTTGTTGGTGGGCACTAGTTTTGTGTGAGGGGTATAGATGAATCCACTACTAACCTGTTCACCCATGATTACACTGTGACTTCCAGCTCTTCCCTCAACAGATTCCTGACCATAATCCTTGGTCTCCAGCTTTGTCTTTCTCTCTCTCCTTTTTTTTTGTCTCCAAAATCTCTCTTTAATATAACTGATTTAAGCATATGTAATAGACATGCTAATGACTAATAGGTAGAGCCAGCAGGCAAGCTTCCTGTAGGTAGGCTACTCCAACACGCCTATCCCATTGATTAGACCCTGTAAGCTCCAAGTCCTGCTCTGCCCCCAAACCCTCCTATCTCCTGTGACCTCAAAGGAACTCTGAAGCACAGGCTGCAGCGACACAGAGAGGACTAAGAGAGTGGACCAAGAGAGCAGGTTGAGGAAGACCTCTCAGTGTCTCCCTGAGACACAGACAGCAGCAGTACAGGGCAGACCAAGAACAGTTTCCAAAGACACAGAGAGCAAATGCAAGGATTGGACCAAGAGGCAAAAACACTGCCAGCACCAACTAGAGGAAGAGATGGGTAGGCACCAATGCAAGAATTCATCCAACAACCTAAAAAGCAACATGGTAACACCAGAAGCCAGTGGTCACACAACAGTAAGACTTGATCATCCTAACCCGGAAGAAGCAGAAGAAAATGATTTTAAATGTAACTCTATGAGGATGATGGAGATATTTAAAGAGAAAATGAAAAAAAACCCTTAAAGAAATAGAGGGAAAGATAAGGGAAACATTGGAAGAAATCAACAAATTTCTTAAGGAAAATCAAGAAAAAACAATCAAATAGGTGAAGTAAACTGTTCAAGACTTGAAGACTGAAATAGAGTTAATAAAGAAAACACAAACTGAGGGAATTATGGAAATGAAAAATCTGGGTAAATGGACAGGAACTACAAAGGCAAGTAAACCAACAGAATACAAAAGATAGAAGAGAGAATCTCAGATGTTGAAGATACTATAGAGGAAATAGATTCATCAGCCAAAGAATACGTTAAATCCAACAAATTATTAACACAAAACATCAAGAAAATCTGGTACACCATGAAGAGACCAAACCTAAGAATAATAGGGATAAAGAAGGAGAAGAACTCCAGCTCAAAGACACAGAAAATATATTCAACAAAATCGTAGAAAAAAGTGTTCCAACCTAAAGAAGAATATCCCTATGAAGGTACAAGAAGCTTATAGAACACCAAATAGACTGGACCAAAAAAAAGTTCCCTCACCATATAATAACCAAAACATATAACATATAGAATAAAGAAAGTATATTAAGGGCTACAAAGGAAAAAGGCCAAATAATATATAAAGGCAGACCTACTAGAATTACACCTGACTTCTCAATGGAAATGGTAAAAATCAGAATGTCCTGGACAGATGTGCTGCAGACACTAAGAGACCATGGATGCAAGTCCAGACTACTATACCCAGTAAAGCTTTCAGTCACCATTGGTGGAGAAAACAAGATATTCCATGATAAAACCAGATTTAAACAATACCTATCCACAAAACCAGCCCTACAGAAAGTTCAAAGGAAAATTCCAACCCAAGGAAGCTAACTGCACCCACAAAATAACCTCACATCACCAAACCCCAAAGAAGGGAAACACACAAACACTACTACTGAAAAACAATAGAAGTTAACAATTAATGGTCATTAATATCTCTTAATATTGGTGGACTCACTTTACCTACAAAAAGAGAATGGCTAAGAGAATGGATACCAAAGCAGGAGCCATCCTTCTGCTGTATACAAGAAATACACCTCAGCCTCAAAAACAGACATTACCTCAGAGTAAAGGGTTGGGGAAAGATTTTTCAATCAAATGGATCTAAGAAACAAACAGGTATAGTTATCCTAATATCTGACAAAATAGACTTCAAACTAAAATCAATCAGAAGAGATGGAGAAGGACACTTTATATTCATCACAGGAACAATCCATTAAGATGAAGTCTATATCCTGAACATCTATGCCCCAAATACAAGAGCACCCATATATATATAAAAGAAATATTACTAAAGATTAAATAGCACATCAATCCCCATACACTAATAGTAAGAGACTTTAACACCCCAATATCCCCCAAAGGACAGGTCAACCAGACAGAAACTTAAGAGAAAAACAAGAGAACTAACAGATGTCATGACTCAAATGGACTTAACAGATATCTACAGAACATTTCACCCAATCACAAAAGAATATAACTACTTCTCAGCACCTCATGGAACCTTCTCTAAAATTGTTCACATACTCGGTAACAAAGCAAACCTCAACAGATACAAAAAAATTGGAAAAAACCCTGAATCTTATTGGATCACCATGGTTTAAAGTTAGAATTTAACAACAACACTACTCTCAGAAAGCCTACAAACTCATGGAAAATGAACAGTGCTCAATTGAACCATCCCTAGGTCAAAGAATAAAGAAAGAAAGAAATTAAAGACTTCTAAGAATTCAATGAAAATGAAGGCATAACATACCCAAACCTATGGGATACTATGAAAGCAGTGCTAAAAGGAAAATTCATAGTGCTATGTGCCTACCTAAAGAAAGTGAAGAAATCTCACACTAGTGACTTAATATCACACCTGCAAGCCGTAGAACAAAAAGAAGCAGACTCACCCAGAAGGAATAGACAGCAGGAAATAATCAAATTGAGGACTGAAATCAATAAAATAGAAACAAAGAAAACAACACAAAGAATCAATAAAACAAAGAGCTGGTTCTTTGAAAAAATCAACAAGATAGACAAACTCTTGTCCAAACTAATCAAAGGGCAGAGAGAGAACATCCAAACTAATAAAATCAGAAAAGGGGGACATAACAACAGACACTGTGGAAATCCAGAGAATTATTAGGTCATACTACAAAAACCTGTACTCCACAAAATTGGAAAATGTAAAAGAAATGGACAATTTTCTGGATAGGTACCACATACCAAAATTAAATCAAGACCAGGTGGGCAATTTAAATAGACTATAACCTGCAATGGAATAGAAGTAGTCATCCCAACCAAAATAAAAAAAAAATAAAGCCCAGGGCTGGATGGTTTCAGTGCAGAATTCAGAACATCAAAGAGGAGCTAATGCCTATATTTCTCAAAGTATTCCACATAGTAGAAACAGAAGGAACAATGTCAAACTCTTTTCTTATGAGGCTACAGTTACCACGATACTGAAACCACACAAAAACTCAACCAAGAAAGAGAACAATAGACCAGTTTTCCTCATGAACATTGATGCAAAAATATTCAATAAAATACTGGCAAACCGAATCCAAGAACACATCAAAAACAACAACAACAACAAAACAAACAAACCATCCGCCGTGATCAAGTCGACTTCATCCCAGAGATGCAGGAATGGTTTAACATACAAAAATCTGTCAGTGTGATCCACCATATAAATAAACTGAAAGGGAAAAACCATGTAATCATCTCATTAGATGCTGAGAAATATTCGACAAAATCCAACACTCCTTATGATTAAGATCTTGGAGAGATCAGGGATACAAGGAACATATCTCACCATAATAAAAGCAGTATACAGCAAGCTGGCAGCAACCATCAAATTAAATGGAGAGAACCTCAAAGCCATCCCACTGAAATCAGGAACAAGACAAGCTGTCCACTCTCTGTATATCTATTCAACATAGTTCTTGAAGTTCTGGCTATATGTATATGATATGATAGTATACGTAAGTGACCGCAAAAACTCTACTAGGAAACTCCTACAGCTGATAAATACCTTCAGTAATATGGCAAAATACAAGATCAATTCAAAAAAAGCAGTAGCCCTTCTATATACAAATGATAAAGAAATTGAGAAAGAAATCCAGGTTGTTCCCAGGTTCTGGCTATTATGAATAATGTTGCTATGAACATGTCCTTGTGGTACAATTGAGCATCCTTTGGGTATATATGCAAAAGTATTGCTGGATCTTGAGGTAGGTTGTTTCCTAATTTTGTGAAAAATTGCCATACTGTTTTCCAAAGCAGGTGTACAAGTTGACACTCCCACCAGCAATGGAGGAGTGTTTCCCTTACCCCACATCCTCTCCAGCATAAGCTGCCATCAGTGTTTTTGATCTTGGCCATTCTGGCTTTGTTCTTCTCTCACCCCCAATCTTTTCTTAAGCGGTAGCACTTTCTAAATGCAAATCTGGTCAGTTCCTTACCCCCTTGTTTAACTAGGCCCATTCCTTCTCCACGACAGAGGGATTATCGTTAAGCTGTAGTTGGGCTAAAGTAGGTTCAGCTCCCTGCTGGCTATTCCCGCACAATCCCTTATTACAGAATCCTGATGGCGAAGGACAGTGATGAGCACCACTACAGCTCTCCTTACCAGAATCTGCAGCAACTGTGGCTTTTATAAGAGGCACAAGGCTTAGTTTTGGCCAATTAAAAAGAATGGACTTCTTAGAGAGGCAAGCAGAGCTCCCTGATTTCTTACTTTTCCTGTGTGCTTTTCTTCTTGCCTGGAATGGAGACAAGATATTAAGGTGGAGTCATCATTTGTGACAACACGGGTCAAGTCCACATTCAGAGAGGCGCTATAGTGCAGTAGACACTCTCCAAATCCTTCGTGGGTTTGTGACGTCTACATCAGCCTTAGACCCCACTGTTTGATTAGAAAAATAAATTTGTATTCACTTAAGGAGCTTCTTTAGAGGACCTGTCACATCTGAAGGTAGCTCCTTCCTGAACTGGGGACACAGATCTACCTCTCACAAGGTCCTCTATTTTCTTTCTTTCTTTTTATTTATTGTATGCGTCTTTTACATCATCTATCCTGATCCTATTCATTTCCCTGTCCCTTCTCCTCTGCCCTCTGCCCCTTCACCCACCCCAGTAAAGCAAAATTTATGAGAAAAGAAAAGAAAAAAGAGAGAAAGAATAAAAAAAATACATTTTAATAAAGGTTAAAAAATAAAAATCTTGTCATGGAAGCTGCAGTGTGACACAGCGAGTCATGCAGTAAACCCCTTTGTTCATATATGTTTACTTGCAAATGTTCATTGCTGAGTCATTGGTCTGCTTCGAGGCCTCTGGTTTCTCCTACACTATCAATGCTAGGCCCTCACTGGGACTTTTCTTGAATAACTGCTGTTACCCTGTTCTGTGGAGGTCCTGCAGCTTTGGGTCTGCGGGTCAGGTCCTTTCACATGCTCTAGCAGATCATAGATGGGGTGGGTGTTGGGGTAGGCCAAGTCATAACCCTGGGTCTGAGCCTGGGCAGTGCATGGTTGGTCTGCCCGCCAGTTCTCCCCTGTCCTCAGCACCAGGGTGAGTTCTCCAGCATCGCCGCAGCAAATTCACCTCTTGCAGCAGTGAAAGAGGAGGGGTGGGGCCAGTTCTCCTGCTTTCACATCTTCAGGATCTGCTCTCTAACACCGTGTGTTGCTCAGGTGAGGTACAGAGGCCTCTCTCCTGAGTGCTGCAGCTAACAAGGGTAGGGACACCGGGTCACCAGGGTGCATAATTGACACTCTACAGTGTACCATGGGGCCGAGCCGTGGTGCTAAGCAGGTTAGACATAGAGAACATATTTGTGACTTAAGACCTTTTCAGCGTACAGTGGTTTGATTGAGACATAACCCATCACTAGTGGAGAGTCCTGAGTAGTTCCTCCTAGCTCTTCTCTAATTTCTTTTTAACAGCAGAGTATTTTATTGTAGTGAGGCACTTCACAGCCTTCTTTGCAGCTAAGAATACTGTGTGAATACGACCTGGCCAGTGCACCACGTGCTCTGGGAAGGATGCACTTTTCTCCATCCGCTGATGGGTTGATGATTTCAGCTCAGAAATCAAGTATCTATTTTGGATTGTGAAAGTGGCTCTGCCTGCCATGCATTTACTTGAGTATGGACACCAAGAACCTGGTTTCAGATGGCATCATAGAGATGCCATAGCAGTCTTCAAGTGACTTCCTGCGTGACCGAGAAGGGCATTCTTTTCCTTTAATACATTGTTCCTTGGAATTCCCTTGCGTATAGTTGAACCTTGCTTACCTTGTTTATCACTTCAGCACTGTGCTTAGAAAACTAGGAGAATCAAGAAGTTTCCATAGGGCTAACAGTTGTGTTCTCCATGCCTGCCTTTCTTCCCTTTTCAAAAATATAACTACATGGAATGAGACTCAGTGTTCCCAGTCATCCTTACTTCTTAGCTGCCCCCACATGAGGTCCTTTTCTGTTTGAAATTTGCAATAGCCCATTGCTATGAGGAGGTAAGCCAGGAAGGAAGAAAGAGTACACATGGATGCTATGAGGGGAACCATGAGCTTTGTGGATGAGATTTATTGACGTATAACAAAGTGTACCCATGTCTGACAGCTTAACACAACAAAAATTTCCTGTGCATGCCCCAGTTTCTGTGTGTAAGGAACAAGGACATGAGTTCGTTGACGGAGGTGGGTTCCTGTTTGAGGTGGTGTCTTGTGAGGGTGAGTCATCCTCTCTATAGTTGGGGCCGCTGTCATTTGTAGACTCATGTGGTGGGCTGGAGAATCATTTCCAGGCTCACTGACGTGGCTGTTGACAGGCCTCTGAAAATCTGCTAAGTTTCCTTGGGCGGTTGCTTGCGGCTTGAGTTGTTACACCATATGGACCACTCCCTAGGCTGCCTGAGTATCCACACATGACAGTAGTGAACTGGAGGGACAGAAGAGAATAATTCAGAAGCTCCAGTCTATTTATTACCTAATTTTGGAAATGGCACACTATCCCCTATGCCATATGCTTTCTTTCATAAGCAGCCAGTAAATCTGGCCTGCGCTCAAAGGGTGGGTGCTCCACAAGACGTGGTTATCGGGAGGGGGGATCATTGGGGTACCTTAGAAGTGGCCCATCGTTTGTGCTCCTGTTGTGTGTTTTGATTTCTGGAGATAGCATCTCTTTATATATTCTCACCCTGTCAGATGGAGGGTCAGTTGCTTTTCTGTAGCGGTGACAGAACGCCACGACCAAGACAGCTTATAGAAGGAAGGGTTTATTTGGGCTTCTAGTTCCAGGGGCTAAGAGTCCCTTACCATCATAGTGGGGAGGCATAGCAGGGGTGCATGTAGCTGGAGCAGGAAGCTGGGAGCTCTCATCTTGAATCACATACATAAAAGCATGAAGCAGAGAGACAAAATGGTATGTTTCTAAACCCTTAATGTCTGCCTCCAGGGTCATAACTTCCTCTGCTAAGGCCATGCCTCCTAAAAGTCCCCAGATAGCACCCCGCAACTGGAGACCAAATATGTGAGCCTACAGAGGACATTCTCATAAATACACACACACGCACACACACACACACACACACACACACACACACACACACACACAGATGGGTTCTTGCTGAGTTGGTGGCTCAGTGGTATGTTAATTCAAGTACAAATATTCAGTGACCATCTGCTGGATGGCAGTCATTGCAATGGATTGGAGATAGAACGGTACATAAAGTAGGTATGGTCACTGCCTGGAAGTCTAGCTGGAATCCTGGGCCCCAGCCATGGGTGATAACTCACTATGTTTCATTGACAGCCCCGTTCCCCAACATGAGCAACAAGAGGCCACCACACATTTCTTCTTTATTCCCTCAGTCTTGGTCACCTGTCTTTCTAGATAATGACTTAGGCGTCACCTGAACCCATTGGATGGACCAGGAATCTTTCCATCTCTTACCAGGAAAGGGTTGGCAGGGAGAGGATTTTCTAGGGCAGATTTGGTGTCCAGTACCAGCTCCCTCTGTTACATGTAGTTGTGCACTCTGCTTATCCAAAACCAATGTTCCTATCTGTGAATGAAAATAAAACGGGCGTATGATCGCAGTATCCTAAGGGTTAAATGAGGAAATGTGTGGGAAATCTACCGTGCAGTTGATAGTGTAGCAGAAGCCAGAGGCCTCGAGCCAGACCAAGCAAGGGCTCTGCAATGAACACTTGCTAGTAAAGATATATGGAGAGAAGGGTTTACTGCGTGACTCACTGTGTCACACTACAGTGTCTATGATGAGACTTTTCCCCCTCTTTTTTTCATTTCTTTTTTTTCTTAGATTTTATGGGGGGGTGGTTGCTACAAGGCAGAGGGCAGATATGCAGGACAGAAAATGAATGGGATGGAGACGCATGATGTGAAAGACACCAAGAATAATTACAGAGAAAGTTAAAAGAAACAACAAAGTAATGACTATGTAATTAAAGAAAAAAATACACTGTGTAGAATGTGGCACACAAGAGACACTCCAAGGATGCTACTGATTCAGAAACGTGGCTTTGTGGTGACTTTTAGTAATGTCACATGTTTGGAAGTAGGGAAGCAGCGTTGGAAAGAGATTTTTTTCACAGATAATCCACTCCATCCATTTGTTGATAGGCCACCTCAAGTCTTCCTGTGACAAAAGCAGGGCTGGGCATAAATTAATTAGCTACTGAAGAGAGGAGATCTGTGTTAGGACTTTGCGCAACAGTAATCCTTTTTGCAACTGGGAGATAATCCTTAGGTAAACAGTATAGAATACGTTCAGACTAAAAGCAGTTAGTCAAATTGGTCAAATATTTAGTGTACCTGATACAAGTGTGAGCCAGTCCTCGTCACCCTCAAAAATAAGCCCTCCCCCTGTGGCAAGCAGTCTGGCTTCTAAATGTGCACCTAATCTTCCTGGTGCTTCGTGCTTAAATATCTTCGGAATTTTTCACACATGTGTACGTACCAAGAAGGATGAGCAGCAGTTTTAAAAGCATGTTGTAGAAATGCCAATTCCCAGATGGATTTGTTTTTGCTTCAGAGTCAGTTAGCACTTGATTCATGAAAGAGTGGGTGGAAAGGATATGTGGTGGTGTGGAGTGGGCCTTATACCCACGTAGGGTGAAACCTGACAGGGAACGGAGGCCAAAAAGAACTGAGAAAATGAAGTACGCATTCAAATGAGCTCCTCCAGATCTCCGATCAGAGCGATGGGGAGAAAGAGACAGGCAAGAATTCACAGTGTACAAACCAGAGGCTGAGCGTTAACCCTTCCGACACTCAGGACCGGAAGAAAGCTGTGATTTGTGTCTGTCTGAGACTGCCTACCTTGTTATTAAATGCAAAGTGTGGGCAAAAGAACAAAGGCTGAACATTGGTCATGGTTCCCTTGCTTTCCTTTTTTTTAAAATTATTTTTTAAATAAATTCTCTGACGAAGGCATAACCCAAGAAGATCTGAAGGAGTTGAGAGGGAGTTTTTCCTGTGTGTAGGCATGCTCTAATCTGGAAAATGTAACAGCGTTGCCCTTTGCAGCTGTCTATAAGCCAACCTTCTGTTTGAAATGGTCATGATGCCATGTGGTAATAAAGAACGGACCAACCATAGTTGGTCTAGGCTGTAAGACTTCGTGTTAATGCCCTCTCTGCTGGTCCTAGCACAGTGTCGGGGATGGCCACTTGGCACTTCAGTTTTCATCCTTGGAAGAGTCGTATCTGCCATGAATCAAGACTGAGACAAAGAAAACTGTACCAAAAATCTTTGATATCGTATGTTTTCAGTGGTTGTATAAATTACTCTTCTCCCTGCTGTGATCAGTTATCCCAAATAAAGCACACAGAGGGAGGAAGGGTTTATTTGGCTCACGGTTTGAGGGAGTACAACACATCGGGCCTGGAAGGTGGGGCAGCTGGTCACATGGAGACCGCGGTCAGGAGGCAGAGGGCAGAACACCAACACATTCTGCTCACTTCTCCGTTTTGTTCGGTCTGAGTCCCAGCCTAGGAAAAGGCTCTGCCAGTGTTTAGGTGGGTGTTTCCATCTCCCTTAACCTGATCTAGAAACTTCCTCAAAGACTTGACTAGAAGCTTTTTCTAGATTGAATTTCTTAATCCTGTCAAGTAGGCAACATTAACCATCACACCAAGGAACGTAGATAACGAAAATAAACATGTGAGCTGTGCAAGCAGTTCTTTAGGATCGATGCTTAACAGCAAAACTAATTGTTGTCATCCATTTAATTTGATGAAATAAGCATCCCTAGCATCTCTACTTGTCTGCCTCCCCCTGGCAATTAAGAAAGAAATCTTTATACCAATATTCCCACAAACTCTTAACATACCCAACTTTGTGTTTTTTTGTCTGGATGTATAGGTTTAATGCAATGCTTTCCTAATTGATAATGATTTTTACAATTTTCATTGTGTGTGAGGGGTGTAGGTACACTCATGCTATAGCCATGGTGCCTATGTGGAGGTCGGAATACATTTTGTAGGAGTATGCTCTGTCCTTCCGCCACGTGAGTCCAGGGATCTGAGGTCATCAGACCTGAGGCATTTCAGTAGCCCTAATTATTAGTGATTTGAGCCTCTCTTCACAACACTAATATTCCCAGTATACAAACTGGCTTTTCTTATCCTTTGTTCATTTTCCTATGGAGGTTGACATCAAGTTACGAACATTATTATTACTATTTGAGACAGGGTCTCACTGTGTAGCTCTGACTGGCCTGGAATTTGCCTTATAGACCAGGCTGGCTTTGAGCTCACAGAGATCTGCCTGCCTCTGCCCACTGGGCACTGAGGTTAGAGGCGTGAGCCATTACACCTGAAAAAAATGTTATTATTTGGAAGAATCCTGTCTTCTAGACTTTTCCAACATAATATTGATATATATATCTTAGTCAAATATGGCTGTTCAACACTTGAAGCTTGGCTAGTCTGAATTGAGACATGCCATGAACATAAAACATGCATAAAATTTTGTAGATTTAAGATTTGAAAACTGTAAAGGATCTGAGCAATACATTTTATAAAAACGTATTGAAAAGATTGATAGAAAATATATTTTATAAATGAACAGCCCACTTTCACTTTCTTCTGCAGAGTATCTCCTTGTCTCTCATTCCATCCTTTGCATGGATCCTGTGTTTGATAGACACTAGAGCATCTCCTGAGCTGCCAGACCCATTTACTCTGTTTATAGTGGCACGTAAATGCGTCCATCCATGTGTTTGAGTGGTGCTTTTGAAGTTTGGTCGAAGAGTTCTTTCTTTATGCTGAGGTCACAGAGATATTTTCCTACATTTTTTCCTGTTGCTTTGATTGCATTAGTTTCTGCGTTCTTTATATATATGGCGATTCACATCAGGATTTAGTTTTTATGTTTTTTCCCCCTGTTTTGTCTTATGCCAGGGATTGAACGCAAAGTCTCCCACATGGTAAACATGTGTTCTACCCTTGAGCCCTCCATTCCCCAGCATTCGTGGGTATTCTTTCTGAATCCAGCCTTCCTTTCCTCCATGTGATGAGTCACTTTTTCCAACACTATCCACCGAACTTCTTTCTGTCTTTGACTTGCACTGTCCCTTTGGTGGTATGTTATTTTGTGTTAAGGTCCCTGACGTAAAGTTAAATTTAATTGGCCAACAGTATTAAACAATCGGGGTGCATGACAGAGACCGTGGATTTCCTGTATTGGAAAACTGGAGGCTCTAGCAGTTTGGAGTTCACTTTTTCCGGTGGCAGTGGCAGCTGCCCTTGAGCAGAAAGTTTTTTCTGAGGGCCAGGAGTCCAGATGTCCTCAACAGTCCCCAGTGTCACTGAGCACTGAAGCTAGGGGGTCAGTAGTCATTTTTCATGGCACAAGCATTACAGTTTTCCTCATGGTAGAGTTAAGTGGTGACAGAGTAATGATTATCCAATATGCTTCTTGGCGTCAGGAAAAGGGAGACCGAGGGACTTGGCCTCTTTTATTCACCTTCCCAGTTCCATATGCACATTATATTATAAATTTATTTATTGAATAGATTTAATTTTATTTATGTCTCTGAGTCTGTGACACTTATGTGCAAGTACCTGCAGAGACCAGAAAGGGTGCCGGATCACCTAGAACCGGAATTACAAGTGGTTGGGAGACACCTTATACCTCTGGTGGATAATAGAAACCAAAATTGGGTTTTTGGGAGGACAGCAAATGTTCCTTAAGGGCCAAGCTCTCTCTCTAGCCTTTAGGGATGGTATTTTTAATACTACATAAAATTCTTTTTGGCATGATTTTTTTATATTTCTTGTATTAAATTTTATGTGGAATTCTGTATAAAAATGTAGTGGGAAAAGTGCGCAAGACTCACGCCTATGAAATCTTCAGACTGAAAAGAGAGTTCCTGTCTCATGCTGCTTTATATTCCTCTCTAGAGCTGGCATTAAAGGCATGCATCACCACTGCCCGGACTCGGTGACTAAATACAGTGGCTGCTGGGCTTAAAGGTGTGTGCCACCACTACCAGGCCCGTATGGCTGACTAGTGAGGCTAGCTTTGCACTCTGACCTTCAGGCAAGCTTTATTTATTAGATCGTAAACAAAGTATCACTATAAGTGATGCCACAGGAGAATGTATTCTAGTTAACCCTCTGTGGATGCAAGTTTGTGAGACTCGAAGCTGTCGCCGTCTAAATAATGTTACAGCTACACTGAGTCAGCAGGGGCCGAGAAGTCAACCTTCTCACAGCAGAATTCATCACCGAGCAGGATTCTACTAAATACAAATGGCCCAAGGGTTTGTCATATCTCTATTTATTTCTGTTCTATATCAGTCAGTCTCTTAATGCTGAAATGTGGGGTGTATGTGTGTGGGGGCAGGGGTGGGGGATGGAGTGAGGAATGTGGGTATGGGAGGGAGAAGGGAAAGAATCAGGAAAGATCAACCAACTTTTAGTTCTGGTCCTTGCAGTTCTTAACTCCTGTGGAGACCAACATGGGTATATTGCTAAGTAGGGAATAGTTGGATCTCTTCTGTGCATGTATGAGCTGCAAAAGTGGATAGTTTCAGGGACTTTTAATACAAATAAATGCTCTTTTGTTTATACTGAAATCTGTGTTATCCAACATAATGATCAAAGGTACAATGCATGCTAATAGTTAAACTTTAAAATTTGTCTATCCTATAAATGACATCAAAAGACAAAATAAAAACATTGAGACAAATCAGAATAGAAATCCTAGAAGAAAAGGAAAGAACTTCATATTTTTGTACTGCTTTGGGGAAGAAGTTATGTTTTTGTTTCCACTGGAAAGGAAAGGCTGTAGATTCCTTCATGGTTAATAGGGATCAGGTTTGATAATGGGAGACATTCTGAAAATCTTGGATTCAGGCACAAGGAAATTGTTGGACCCTGAAGTTCAATCACCAAGGAAGAGTCGCCCCAAGAGACCACTCTCACCCTGTAGTTGATGTAAAAGCAAGAGGATTTAATTCGGTCATGACAGGGTCTTTCAGCATTCAAGAAACCAAAAGACCCCAGATGACTGTCACAAGCTACTTTTAAAGTAAAAAGCCATAGAAACAAGGGGGGAGGAACTCCAGGGTTGTTTTTCAACTATTGGAATTGGCTTATTCAAAGGGCTATTAACAATAATTGGTCTGAGCCTGGGCTTGAGAGTGGTTGCCAGATCAGGTGAGGTAAGAGGAAACATTTGCAGGTTACATTGACTCCTTCCCAGGGACTGAGTCAAAACATCTGTGGACATCTGTGAGTTATCTTGTCCCAATTCTAAGAACAAAGCTCTATTTGGAAAACACTCACAAGGACTCAGGGAGATGGAAAGTCCCCAACATTCTAGTATGTGCAGGTGCAGTTTTAGGTTCTGAGGTAGGGAGTACTAAGGCTTAGAAGCCTCAGAAATGGCCTCAGAGTTCTACAAAATGAGCCAAGAAAAATTACCAGACAAGTGATGTATATACTGATCCCTCTGTATGGGACAGTTCTGAGACTGGAAAGCAAATGTTACAACTAGTTTTCCTAGGACTTGACCATTATCTCAATTTTCTCAGGGTCTCCTAAAGATGCTGTCACCCTCAGACAAGAATCAGTCTAGAGAATACAACACCCATAAAGGTGGAGTGGGTAGTTTTGGGTCATTTAGTGGGTTATAGATGTTTGTCATTGTTTAGGAGGGATATAAGAATATAGGATAAAAAGATAACTATTAACCACAAATATTTTACATTGGCATGGATTTTTGTATATTGATACAAATTTATGGTCATTTTTGTAATGCTGTATATATGTTTCTACTTTTGTTTAAAATATTGCACCTATGAAGCTTATTTAAAAATGTAATATTTAATTAAGAAATGCAGGTTAGTAGTTAGTCATCTATAATAATCAAGCCTATAGTCATATTAGGTAGGTTTTCAATGTTAAACAGATATATTTTAGATGGATAATTGATCTTCAAATGCTTCAGAGATCTGCATAATGTGATATTTATGATGTTTAATAACCTAAAGCTTTTCATGATAGTGAAACATGTTTGCTTTTAACAGTATCAATCTACTTTAGAAAAGAATGGTGGGTACCAAAGAACCTTTATATGGAGTTTTTTCATCATGGTAAAGCTAGCCATTTGGTCAAGAAACTGCTTTTGCCTTGACTACTGACAGTATTCTGTACAAACTGTATAATCAGGGCACAAAGGAAAAGACTGCTAAACTTTGCCAAGATAAGACTGGACAGTCTTTCAAAATTCTTATTTCATGGAAAAGTCTAGGCCTGTGGGCTGAATACAGATGCACCAACATGGCAGAGGAATCTTGGGTGACTGTCCAAGCAGCCAGATGTCTCTGTCATTTCTACAATTTTGGAAGTGGCTTGCACTGCACTTCCTGTTTATTCAGCCAATAGTACATCCTTCTGGTAACTTTTATGGCGTTGACAACAGATAGAGTTTTCTTTAGTTATGATAGAAGGTAAATTAGGTACAAAACTTTGGACTCACCAAGATAGAAAAAATAACGGGGTATTTTATCTGAATTTGGCAAATACAAATGGACTGAATATCATAAATGCAATTCTTACCTGATAATTGTTCTTATTGTATACAGTTTTTACTATGTTAAAGTTAAAAAACCTTTCATTTAGACAAAAAAAAAAAGAATGATTCCACAGCATAGGTATTCTCTTTTTATCATTAAGTATCCACAGTTATCTATTTGGAACATATTAAATACAATAATATTATCCTAAAATTCCATAAAACTTCCAGTCTATAGGCAACCCCCCCTTTTTTTCTTTTTCACAGTTATCTCCCAAATGTCTGCCCTTGTTTGATCTTATAGGCACATAGGTCATATTCTCTCTTTAGCCAGCATTTGAGCTATGTAAAGTCCAGATTCAGGTCACTCGATTTTTATTTTTATTAGAGTTGTTTAAATTGAAGGGCCTTTTAAAAATGCTTGCCCTTCTTTGTTTAACGGAGGACACTATTCTCCTCTAACACACCCTTACTAGATGTCTGGCACCTAAAACAGTAGCCAACACTTTCTACATAATCTTTTCCCTATGGTAGAATCTCACTCTTTGTAGGTACACAGATCTACGATAAACTTTATGGTATCTTTCTTTCAGATCCGAGTTACCAGCACCACCACTCTTGAATTTGGTAAACTTGGGGCCTTTGAAACGCTGGGTTTCTGAAATAGCATACAGGCCTTGTGGGGCCAAGGTGGTTGATCTGAAAACTAAGATGGAAGCCAAGTGATTCATAGCTGAGTAGAATATACTGCTCAAATCCACTCTACACAAAGATGGCCCTAACCCAAGAGAGAAGGAATGTCAGGGTAAGACTTCATCTAGAAGGGTTTGCAAGTCACTGTATGTGGATTGCTTATATGTAGAGTTCCAGAGTTAGTATGCTTGGACGGCAGTTCTTAGTAGGTAATTGAGATGACAGGAAGTGAACCTGGATTAAGAAGGTACTAAATAGCAAGATATGAGAAGTCACATTAACCAGCTACCCCTGACGGTTAAAAGCTTCCTGGGCCAGTGTTCTGCTCTGAGGGCCACCTGTGGCTTTCCCCCACCCCAATCCATGTCTTTTTATTTTCAGAGTCAAAAACATCTGGCTGCATTTTAAATTGACTCACACAATTTATTTCAGCAGCCTGCAGGCCCCAGACTGTTGCTAGCTATGCATCAGTGTCTACGCTGGAAGTCAGAGGGGGCTTGTGCCTGCCCATCTGAGGAGGTAATCTGCCCTTGAGTCGTTCCGTTCAAACGATTCCCCGCGTTGAATTGTTTAGTGTGAAATAGGATTGTTTGCATTCCGTTTAGTCTTTCCTTTCTTAATTACAGTGACCTCCAGCTCTGTTCTACCAACTGTTGCTTTCTATTATGTCTTTCCAGGAACCCTCCTGTAATAAGGTTAACCTTAAATACCGCGTTTCCTTGAGGATGACATAAAATTCACTCTCTTTAGAAAAAATTAAATCCAAGTCCTCAGCAAATGGTGCCAGACAGAATTCTAGGAATATGAGAGCCATGTAGCTTGGGATGCTTTTTCCTTTGACACTGTAAACGTTGCTTTAAGGCAATCAGTCCTCTCTGTAACTCGGGGGCCTGAGGCATTAGGGATGTCCTCTGTGACGTCAGGACAGTGTGCATGTGATGATCAAAGCATGAAGGTTAGTGTTGTCAACGTGACAGTTTCTAGACTCACCTGGAAGGGTGGAGAATTATGTTGATTACTTTAGTCGATGTGGGTAGACTCATTGTTATTGTGGACGTGGGACCATTCCCTGGGCACGGGACCCTGAGCTGGTAAAATGGAGGAAGAAGTTGAGTCCTAGCATGCAAGAATTCTTTGCTCTCTGCTGCTGGCTGTGGACAGCGTGACAGCTGCTTCAGGCTCCTGCTGCCTTTATTTCCCAGCCATGAAAGACTGCACCTGAACTCTGAGCTAAAATAAACCTTTCTAGTCAGGCATAGTGGTGCACACCTTTAATCCCAGCACTTAAGAGGGAGAGCCAGAAAGATTACTGTGAGTTCGAGGCCAGCCTGGTCTACAGAGTGAGTTCCAGGACAGCCAAGGTTACACAGAGAAACCCTGTCTCCAAAAAAACAAAACAAAAGAAAAAGAAAAAAGAAAACAACAACAACACAAATTTTTCTTCTTGAAGTTATTGTTGTCAAGGTTTTTTATAGTAACAGAAATTAAGTAAGACAAATGACGAGACCATTCTAATGTTCTCTTGAGTCTAAAAATTAATGTGTGACCCCATCTTTCTGTACACATCCTATAGAAGGGAAAGCTAACACAATTGGGTGTCAGATCTGTTTGGGGACCATATCCCGCAAGCTGCTGAATGCCTTGTTTTTTAATTTTCTGCTTTGGGATTCAGCTTCATCCAGACATTCACCTGTGTTCAGACATCCAGGATTCTTCCCCTCACCAATCACTAAGGGTTGGGGAGATTCTACTTTCTATTTGAAGCCTGTGACTATCACCTGCTCCTGGCTTTTGAATGGCTTAGCTCATATTTACTGGACAGAGTTCCTGACTTAATATCTCGATGTCTCTTGTAACTTCACATCTCCCTTATCAGCCTGAAAACCTTATGTCCCACATCCCAAACACACAAGCATGGACCATGGACCATGGGTGCTGGTGGAGTTGCTCTGCAGTCCTGTGGGGCAGACACTGCCATGTCCCATAGAGTGGCCCTCTACCCTGAACGCGCAACCTTTTAGTTCCGCCTGGAATGCTCTTCTTTCTATTTCCTCCAAGTTGGCTCTTCCCTGTGCTTCTGGACACTGCCTTAAGTGTCACCTGTTTGAACGGGGTTTCAAGGCAGGAGGATGCTCTGGATACAGAACTACATAGGAGCTAACCAATCAGAACAGGCACCTGTACTGACCAGCAGTGATGCAGAAGCAGTAAAGACTTGCTTAAGGTGAAACTAGCTCCTGATCAAGACAAAACGTCGGGCATGAGTAGAGACCTAGCATCTTGTGCTACTCAAAATACAAATGAATTAATCTGGGAATTAGTCCAGTTGGGGCCATCAATCACCCCTCAGGAAAGGTGGAACCGCTCCTAGGAAGGCAGGCTCACATTAGACCATGCTGAAGAGATGGGTGTAGCAGCCATCCCACTAATGAGATACCCTACTTTCCCTTACGGGCTTCCCCGCCCCTTCCTGCAATGTTACAGAGAACAGGCTCTGTGGTCTGCCTGCTTTTATGAATTACTTCCTTCTATCTAGTTTTGTGACACATGCTGATTTCTCTAACCTTTTAGGCTTCCCTAACAGGTTGGGTTTCGCTCTTTCTTCAACCTCACCACCACCATCACCGCACGTTGCCTTCTGCCGCACCACGACCCTCCATGCCTGCTTGACTAGGGAGGCCTGGCTTACATCTTGCCTGCCCTGAAATTTTAGTTTATATTCTAATAAAATGGTCCTCTTTGAATTAAATGTTGGCTTTGCTTGACTTTCAAGCTTTTCCTACCTTTTGAGGCTTTAATGGGTGGGGGACAAATCCCACCCACCTGCATATGCCTACATGGCACCAGTGGTGCGCTCATCTTGGGGATCACTGGGTTGGTAGTGGTTTGTATTAATTCATCTGACTGGTCTGTGTAAGAAATTCCAACCTCTAAGTATTTATCCACGTAGTCTTTCTTTCGGAGTGCATTCTCTAATAGTTCTCCCAAGAGTGAGACTTTGGCTTGCCCTCATCCTTTGGGAAAGAAAAACTTTTATTCTAGTTCCTTGGGTTCAGTACTTGAGAGCTTCTGAATTCAATTGGTGATAAGTAGGTTAGTCAAAGGAAAGACACCTTGAAATTTGTGTATCTGTAGAGGGTGGGGTGGGGTTGGGGACCCCAGAAAGAACTGATTCTCTGAGGTGATGAAGGTAGAGACTGTATAGCCTTTACAATAAGGGGAAAGGGCTGATGGGGGCGAAAAGTCTTCCCTGGGGAGAGCAAGTGAGTTTCTCTGCTAGATGAATGGACTTTCGGAAGAACGAGTCAAGGAAAGGTCTGGGGTGATGTTTGCTCATGCAGACGAAGCAGCCTAGCCTTGCTACCATCTCCTTGGCTACTGTCATCTCCCTGAAGAGGAATTTATGTCAGTTGTACTCAAAGTCTCCTTCCTGGAAGAGATGCTGCCCTAAAGACAGGATGTATGACCGCCTCATTTCCAGAAGTTTCTATGCTTAGTCAGATAAGGGGAAGCTCCAGAGGCTTCTTTCTGCATCTACTAAATCTCACAGGCTCTTAGAGTTGTCTCTGTTATCTACTCAGGGTCCGGAATGTCCCTCATCTCCTAGCACCAACTACTATGCCGGACCTATAGCAAGTACTCAAGAAATTTGCTGCAATGCAAATCAATGAAGCAGCCATTGCTCGTAGTGGCCCAACAAGGACACCTTGAAAATTGTGTATCTGGGGAGGGTGGGGTGGGGACCCCAGATAGAACTGATTCTCTGAGATGACGAAGGTAGAGACTTTGCAGCCTTTACAATAAGGGTTTGTATTGCAATTTGTGGTTGTTTGTCTCAGGTGGAAGTATAAATAAATGCGTGTTTGTCGTCATCAACATGAGCATCAAACCAAAATAGACAATACCAGAGGAAGACTGCCTTAATATTATGATTTCAGATGTGCCCCTTTCATGGTTTATGTTAAAGCCCTTGATTACATTGTCCTGCTCTGATATTTTCTTCCTGACTCACTAGACAGAAAAGTTTTCTCCAGAGAACAGTCTAGCAGGGGCCCATTTCAGTCTCCAAAGCTTGCAATGTCTGCTAGGAGGGAAGACCCTGAGAGCTTTGTGGGTGAAATTCTTACTTTGGAAAGTCTGTGGTGTGAGGGGTCTTCTCCCAGCTGAGGGCTGGGCAGTGACTTTTCTCCAGGCTCCTGTTTCTATCAGAAAAGTTAGAGTGGCAGATCTGTCCTGTACCTAGTAGGCGGTGGTGGAATGTTTTCCTGATGGAAAACCCAGTTTCCTCACCTCACACCCACTGTGTCCCGCATAGCACTATCTTCAGTAATGACAATCTTCGAATAGTCTTCTTTATCCCTCATCTCAACCACCCTTTGTGCATGCTAAGTGCGGATGGTACCATCCCTTGGGCTGTGATCCTGGACTGGTGGGAAGGAGAAAGTGTGAGTATCAGCATTCTCACCTCTCTGCCTCTGGACTGTGGTTACAGTGTGTGAACAGTGGCCTCATGTCGTCGTTGCACTGACGTCTCTGTTAGGATGGACTGGTCCTGTGAGCTACACTGCCTTGTTGAAGTTGTTTCTGTCATGGGTTTTGCCATAGCAACAAGAAGAGTAACTTAAGGGGTTTCTGATCAGATATACAGTGTCAACACATGCCTGACCATGTACATCTTGCCAAGAAGCCCTGGTGAGAGAACATCACCAAGGACATCACTAAATGGACACATCATCCAATTTCCCTCTAAATTCATGTCTCTACCTGTGGTTTGGGGTAGCTCTCAGACCTCGTCAGAGAAGTTTCTTTGTGCAGTGGTTGGTGGTCAATGCTGAACCTCACAACTGGTCAAAGCACAGAGGATAAATATCTGTGGAGTGCTCACTACTAATGGGACTTCTCTATCATACCTTCCTCCAAGGCTCAGGGATCAAAAAGAAAAAGAAGAGGAAGGATTTTTAAGCCAGGGACTGGTGGTGCTCACACTTTTAATCCCAGCACTTGGAAGGTAGACCAGGTGGGTCTCTTCCAGTTCAAGGCCACCATGGTTTACGTAGTTCCGGGACAGCCAGAGCTACACAGTGAGACCTTGCCTCAAAAAACAAAGGGTGGACTCTGTCTTGGCTTGTTGGGGAATGGGAAAGGTAGCATGGGAGCCCCTGTCTCCCATCAACATAGTGCTGCAATGTTTGGGGTAGGACTGGGACAGGGAGGTGGTGGTTTGAATAACAGTGGGCCCCATAGGCTTAGAGGGAGTGGCACTATTTGGAGGTGTGGCTTTGTTGGAGGAAGTATGTCACTGGGGGTAGACTTTGAGGCTGCAGAAGCTTAAGCCAGGCCCAGTATCTTTCTGTTCCTGCTGCCTGCCAATCTAGACATACTTAGAACTCTTAACTCCTTCTCCTGCACCATGTCTGCCTGCATGCTGCTATGATTCCCACTGTGGCAATAATGGGCTAAAACCTCTGAACCTGTAAGCCAACCCCAGTTAAATGTTTTCCTTTATACGAGTCGCCATGGTCACGGTCTCTCTTCACAGCAATAGAAACCCTAACACAGGAAGAAAGAGATGAGGCTGACTTCCAAAGAGACTCTGTCCACATAGGTTCTGTGGTATGTCCTTCCTCCTGATGCATACATTCATTGCAGCTGCCTTCATCCACCGTCATCCCCCACTTTCCTCCATCTGTCTGAAACCTAGTGAGGTGTCTCATCCACGAAGTGCCTCCCCTCCGTGTCTGTCCTGATTATGGGTTTCTTTTTTGGCCATCAGTTTCTGTGTCTTGGAAGGGAGAGATGATGAATGCTCAGCTGTTGATGGATATGTTCCCAGAGATGTCCAAGACACCTTGCACTTGACTATTCCATTCCTAAGGAAACAATCTATTGCCTGGTGTCAGAGAAGTGAAGGGCAAGGCTGTACGCTAGTAAAATATCATCCAATCAAATATGAGCAGTGACAGCTGTCCTGGGCATGTCTCTGTTGTCATTAGATTCATTTTTGTTGCTGCTTTTGTAAATGCCTTTCTCAAATGTGGGCTCCCATCCCAACCTTTCGCTGAAGACAATTTTTTTTCCTGTCTGCCATCATGAGATCAAGCTTTTCGGTTTTATAGAAACTTGATTAAAATATTTCACATCTTGTCACTGTTGATCCCCCACATGTGCTCCTGTTTGGGAACACTGAGAACCTGTAATAAATTCAGATCATTCACTGTGAACAGGACAACCCCATGGATGTCCTATGATAGCCCAGTCCAGAAACACACAGGAATGGATAAAATAGAGAGCCTTGGCCTTGGATGTCACATGCTCCATCACGTCTTTGGAAGAGCACTCAGAGTGTGAACAGAAGCACACGTATAGCGAGTGTTAACTGTAACCACTGCATCCTTATGCTTCTCTGAGCTTTAGTTAAAACTACTTGGGGGTGTTTCCCGTCCCCCGCTACTGCCAATGAGTGTGTGGTTTGCATTTACAATAAAGAGAGAAAAAAGGTGGGGGAGCCTAATGAGGAATAAATAATGAAAAAGGGTAAAAAAAAATCTTTGTTTGTAAGTGTATCCAACCTTATAAACTTACATAATCCACGGATCATTTCCATAGTGGACTGTTATGGCTCCAAGAAGAGCCATTGTGCTAATGCGGCAGCTGATGGTGCTTCACACAGACCCTGCATACTAAACGCCCTTATGAAATCAGGAGTGAAATATGGGAACCGAGTGCGGCCAATAACCATTTTTAAAAATAATGAAGTACTTTCCCACCTCGGTCTTCCGCCAGCCCCCACTCCCACCGTCATCATGAAGAGCTGCATCAGCGTGATGAACTAATTGCCTGAAAATGTTATTAAAAGAGAAAAAGAGCTCCAGACTTGTGGGGAGGGGGGATCCAACCAAAACAGGGCTTGTGTTTTGAAATATAAAACATGTTTTTTTTTTGCACTTGGGGAAAATAAGTGAACCTGTGCCACATCTCATTACAGCGGCTGATACTTAAGCCTTGAAAATTAAATCATGGACACCCCGGGCTTTAGAGCAGGGGTGGAGGTGGGGACCTGGCTTTGCCAAGGCACTTTGGGCCTAAGTAGCAACACACCCTGCTTGGCCACACTGGAGAATAGGCTGCCAATTGGGCCAAATTACATGATGCTTTTGAGATGTTGTACAAATAGCCCATTACACTTTTCACAGCGTTCCTTCATTAAGCCTAGAGAATTGTTTCTTTATGTTTTCCCCATAATAGCTTCTGAAAGGTCAAGAATTGCTTGCTTGACTTTCTGGTGCCCTTCAGGAAAGAACCCGGTTAACCCTTTGTGGCCCTTGCTGCTCAGAGCTGACATTTGCCCCAAGGATTCCCACAGGCTGTCAAAGCTGTCTGACCTGACCGTCACATGCACACACAAGTGCACATGTACATGCAAACACACAGGCACACACATACCTCTGAGTGATGTGAGGTAGGAGGCAGACTTGGGAACTCTTGCTGACTTAGATTTTGTTTGATGTGAGTTGATATTCCACTCTAGTGACATTTAGAAGCAGTAGAGGACTTGGGTTTGGAGAATCATACTACTCGAGTCCAAACTCAGACCTGCTCCTTCTGTGTGGGTGACCCAGGGTGAGCCAGTTAGCTCTCAGTGGTTGGTTTCCATATTTCACAAAGGAGAATCATAGCATCACACCTTGGAAGATGCACCCCTTGAAGAAAGTAAGCATTAAAATGTTGAACTGGGGTAGGGAGGGAGGCTTTGAGGGGACCGAGGAGATAGCTCAGGCAGTTAAGTAATGTAAGTTATGTAAGAAGGCTGGCCATGCTGGTAGGTGTTTATGATTCTAGAAGTGGGGGAGCCGAGACAGGAGGATCCTTGGTGATATAGGAAGTCCTTCTGCATATGTATTGCTTTTGTTGGTTAATGAATAAAGAAGCTGCTTGGGTCTAAAGCACGGCAAAATAGAGCTATGTGGGAAAACTGAACTGAATGTTGGGAGAAAGAAGGAGTGGTCAAGGAGATGCCATGTAGCTGCCAGAAGAGAAAGGCCGGGAACCTTACTGGTAAACCACGATCCTGGTGGTAAAATATAAAATAATAGGAATTGTTTAATTTAAGATTTAAGAGCGAACTAAGAACACACTAGAGTCATTGGCTAAGCAATGTTGCAAATAATATAGTGTCTGTGTGATTATTTTGGTGTTGGGAAATGAATGAGCAGCCTCCGACTACAACCTGGAGCTCACTGGCAAACCAGCAGCCAGACTAGATTACTTTGTAAGGTCCAGGTCACTGAGAGACACTTTGTTAAAAGACAAAAAAAAAAAAAAGAAAAGAAAAGAAAACAAACAACCTAACAAAAACAACCACAACAGTGGATGATTCCAGAAGAATGATACCTGAGGCTGATCTTTGTCCTCTCCACAAAAACTACTCACAAGTGCACGCGCGCGCGCACGCACACACACACACACACACACACACACACACACACACACGCACAGAGTCATCCCTACCTTTACATGGGTTTACAAGGGGTAGATGCATTTATCAAAGGTCTTGAATGTACCAAGGGCTTATGTATGTTTCACACGTAGTTCCTTGATGACCCGAAAAATAGGTAAACACAAGAAATAAAGAAAGCATACTTTGCGTTAAACCCCCTCAATTTCAGACTAATGAAACTCCTTAAAGTTCCAGAGAATTCATAATTTGTTCTTTGAGTACAGTAACAGTTGAAATTTGGTGTATGTTTGTTCTGAAATACACCAATATGAATGTGAAAATACATGCATGCATCTAGATATAGGCACGTGTATACTCCACAGAACTAAAATCGGAATCAATATCTTCTTACATGCAAGGCTCCACATCTAAGGCTTTATTGTTGCCAAAGCTGAGAGATAGCATGGAGGAAATATTACAATGCTTAAGATACTAATAATAGTGTTAGAAGGAAATTCGTTTTCAATTTGGCAGCTAATCTGATTCCTCTTAGGGTACCCTGGGCCAGGAAAGCATTTATTTTGTATCCCTAAGCTTTATTACTGCCCTAAACTAAGGAAATAAATCTCCCTCCACCCCTCAAGTAACACAGTTACCCTCTGAGCACACTGCTATCTGCTTCTTTAATAAAACAAAACAAACATTGCACAGTTTCCCTTTAAAGACTTTTACCTTGGCCTTGAAATCAGATTTGTGTTGGAGTCCTTAGTCTGCAGCTTATTAACTTTATGACCTTGGACAAGTCACAGAATTTCTTGGAGTCTCAGTTTCTTCATCTTTAAGATGAAGGTAACGTCTACCTTGCAGTTGCCAGGAGTGTTAATGTATTTTTTAAAAGCCGCATGAAATGTTTGCCAGTGTTTGCTCTTGCATTTTTAATTAGCTTTTATTTTATTGTGGAAGTAATATGAGCTTCTTGTACAATTAAAAAACCCATTTTTGGTTGTGTATTGTGTATATGTACATTTCAGTGTGAGCTTAAGGTCACGGCACACGTCTGGAGGTCAGAGCATAGCTTTGGGATGCTGTATGCCGTCTGTCTTGTTTCCAATAGGGTTTTTGGTTGTTCATTTTGGATTACCCTAGTCCAAATGGCTCAAGAGCATCTGGAGATTTCCATCTCCACCTCCCATCTTGTCTTCGATAACCTGGGATTGTAAACACTTGCTGCTGCATCTGGCTTTCTGCAGGTTGTGGGGATCTGAACTCTGGCCCCCATGCTTTCACAATGAGGGCTTTATTTATTAAGTTATCTTTGGAACCCTGGTAACAATTTCCACTATAATATTCAGTGGAAAGTAGAAATCCTCTCAAGATTGTCTCTGTTCTTTGTCACGGTCAAGCTTGTATCACTGAAGGAATAACATTCATTTCTTAAGACACATTGCTATTAAAAAACATTCTAGACCTGGAGAGTAGCTTAGTGGGTAAAAATACTTACCAAGCAAACATGACAACCTATTATGAGCCTCTCATGTGTGGCACAAATCTGTAATCCCAGCATATATACTGAAGAATGGGAGGAGGAGACAGGAGAATGGACAGGAAGCTGGTGGGTCAGCTAGCATGAAATATGCTGTGTGGTGTGTCAGGGACAAGAGAGACCCTGCCTAATACGGGGGAAGGTAAGAACTAATTCCCAATCTTGTTCAATGGCCTGCCACACACACATACACACACACATACACCACTCACACCCATGTACAGGCACAAGCGCGCGCGCACACACACACACACACACACACACACACACACACACATACACACACATGATAAAGAAAAAATAATCCCAACATCCTAAAACCAGGCTTGTACACGGGCACATACCTATAATCTCTGCACTTGTGTGGATGAGACAGGAAGGCTTGTGAGTTTTAGGCCAGACTTGAGATCCTGCACAAACATTGCTTGTCAAGTAAGCTAAGTGTGCAGACCACTTACTTTCTTTGGCAGTTTTAAAGGTTTTCTATTTTTATGTAATTTAGAAGGGGAAACAAAAACAAATCTTCAGATTCAGAAGTGGGAGACGGTGATTAGAAATTTATAATTTCTAATTTAAAACCAACAAAACCATGTAGTTGTGGGAATTTATTATTTAAAATCTTTTTTTTACCATGATAATACATACTTAGGGTAATGGCAAACAATTGTTAGCTTTGTAAAGTAAATGAAATTTCCCCCTCACACTCTCTTCATTCTGTTTTCTAGAAACTAGTACTGGAAACAGGTCATCATCCTCCTCCTCACCATCCTCACCACCACCACCACCACCATCATCACCATCATCACCACCATCACCTTCATCATCACCATCATCACCATCACCACCACCATCATCATCACCATCATCACCACCATCACCACCACCATCATCATCACTGTCATCACCATCACCACTATCATCATCACCATCATTACCACCATCACCTTCATCACCACCATCATCATCATCATCCCCATCATCACCACCATCACCACCACCATCATCATCACCGTCATCACCATCACCACTATCATCACATCATCACCACTGCCATCATCATCATCACCATCATCATCATCACCATCATCATCATCATCATCATCAAAACCATCACCATAACCATCATCACCATTACCACCACCACCATCATCATCACTACCATCATCATCACCACCATCATTGTCATCATCACCATCACCACCATCACCGTCATCATCACCATCATCATAACTATCATCAGCAACATCGTGTTCAGTACTAGGGAATCTGCCCAGGGCCATGCACATATCAAGCAAGACTTTCACCTCTGAGCTGTATCTGAGCTAGCCTGAACAATTTTGATGTCTTCGCTTTTCTATGGCCACTAGAATTGAAAAGTTTCAGCCTAACAAGCATGGTTTAATTCCTTTTACGACATGTCATTCATTCTGCTTTGGTTTGTTTGGTGCTTCCTTATTCGTCATTTATTTGTTCAAAATTTATTTATTCATTCCTTTATTAAACATTCCCTAGACATCTGCTCCTACTCAGATACTGTGTAAGTGCTGAAGCCTCCTGAAGCCTGAGGCCCAGGCTAGCCTCACAGAGATCTGGGCATCACAGAGCTCTGCAGGGCCATAAAGGATGGACTCTTAACCCAGGTCATCTGAATTGAGATTTGAAACCTTAGTTGGCATTAAGATGGTTCAAGAGTCAGAGGTGCAGGGCAACAGTGCATCCAGAGATGATAGCGAACGATAGGGTGAGAGCACCCAGATGGGGCAGGGGCTGAGGTTGTAAGAGAGAGAACAGGTATTCGGTCATAAAGGACCAGGTACGCTGAACTGAACCGTCCCATTGAAAAGACTGCAGATAGGAAAGATATACGCTCTGACCACAAGGGGGAGGAGAATCAGAGGCGGTTCAGGAGGAGACAGAGCAGGGGAGGCTGCTGTAGTTAGCTATGTGAATTGCTCCTGGCCTGATGGTGGGGGAAGCAGACAGAAGCAGGAGTGGAGAGTGGGGCTCAACAGAGGAGATGAAGCTGTTTGATCGAGAGACTCCCTTCTCCAGTAACGAGTGAGGCCAAAGACTTAGGTGGAACTCAGCTTGAAAAACAAAACTAAAATTAGAGGGGTTTTTGTAATATCAATAATTATGTAGCAAATCCCCACAATTATGAACTAGTGTTTAAAATGCAGAAGGAGACAGGAATTTCTGAGGCCCAGTCTGTCAGCACGGACTTATGAAGCATGGACCAATACCTTTCATGTCATGCTTAAGTTTAGACACGAGTTTTATTAAACGGTGTCTTGAAAACAAATATTCACTTTGTCGTTTTCCCTAAGGAGCCTTTTGATATTCAGATGATTCCTACAACCACTTTGATTGACTGCATGATGCTACTATCTGTTGTGAATGGTGCAATTTGTTCAGAGTGGCTTATGGGCTTTTTAGCGTTGTCTAGTTATTCGTAATTGGCAAAGAATCTTAAAAACAGGGATAAACATTTAAAGTGATAATCTCATAGGTAAATAATTTTGCTATGATAAGTTTTGCTTTTCTGTGCAGTCTGTGGCCTATGGGAATTTCGATAATGAGCACTTGGATAATCAGGAGACCCCATTATCTAGCACCTATCCATTGGGGTCGTATGCCAACAGAGAAATACAGAGGCAAGTTTTCCCCAGGGAAGAGCAAAACGGATGAGATCTTCATCTTCCAGGGCTAAATCCTTTGTGTACATCAAAGGCACAGCGGAGGAGAACATGAATGGCCTCTTCAAATGTCTCTCCCGCTCTCTCTCAGCTGATGTTTGCCCAGCAGTGCTCCCGTCAAAGGGCACAAGATCCACTGGAAGACTCCACTCTTTCTGGAAGGAAGCCCATCGCTCATTACCAATAAGAGAACACCATCTTACCCACTGATGTTTTATGCAGGACAAACATCCCCTCCTCAGTGTGAACACAGCGTTCGTCCACCGCTCCAGTCCTCATCCCCATTCCTAATCAAAGGGACTCAGGAAGGCCCTGAGTTGTTATTGTCTTCCTCCTCGTGAAGATTTAATTTCCTGGGGTCTGTGAACCGATCTGGAATTTATGTCATTGTTTAAAATCTTTTGATGGATGACCCATTAATTGAAAATCTAATCCAATTCTTTCCCTTCTTCCTTGTTATTCCCTGTTTTCGTTCACAATTAAGCATTAAGTACTGATCTGTAAGGCACCATGCTGGGTGCTGGAGCCATGATGCAGCTGTCACCCTAACTCAAGGACACCCTCATAAGCAAGTCACACCAGGCCTGATTTATGCCGATTGGGATGATTTCCCTTACTCTGCCTCTTTATTTCTGTGTTATAGGCATGTTCTACAGATAAGTAACCTAAGAAATGTCAGCCCTGCGTGGACATTTGAGCACACCTTTGCTGTTTGACTTCTTTGTTGGACCATCTTTTGTGTGCTGGGGGTTCTTAGTAAGCAACAGTGAGTCCCAGGACTGTCTGCAGCTCAGGTTACAGAAGTGATTGTGAAGCCATGTTCCTACATGTACAGTCTCAAGAGTAAGAGCAGTGCCCAGGGCCCATTGCATGCCTGAGAAGAACCTGGGGGATTTCATAACATCACTGCTTCAATGTCTATTTCCAAAAAGGCAGCTCCCAATAGCTAGAACTCTTCTGGCATCTCATTATTTATCATTTATCCTCCCCGTTCTTTTTGTATGGCAGGTGTGCTGGCCTCACCTTCTTCTCTGTTTCTACATTCATTTCTTCCCTATACACATCTCTAGTTAACAAGGTGATTAGCCCGTGACTTGGCAGCCCCAGGCTTCATCTGTATTCTCAGTGCTTCACAACACAATCTTCATACAGTTAAGACAGATCTAAAACCTAATTCATGTGGAGTGACTGTGTGGATAACCAAGAAGAGGTGTTTCAGTTTGTCACTGTGGCTCTAGAATCATCCCTGTACTTCCCCGTTCAGAGACATTACGCATTGGTGTCCCTGTTTTTGGAAGCAGTTGTGCGGAGCAATGGGAAAGAGTAGAAATGAAAAACTCAGTGGAGATACAATGTGGAGCTGGTTATTCCATTGGAGAAAATGTGTGGTGACCCTCATACTTGTCCTTCAGAAGGATGGAGGGAAGGGATGACATCTGTTCAGTGACTCACAGTCCCTCAGGGTTGATGGCTGCTTTCAGGGATGGGTCACCACTCCTTGTAGGCTTCAAGGCCCAACGCTGAGTGAACCATACAGAGACTCTATAGACAGGAGGGAAACCAGTAGGCAGGCAGAGGAGGTACCCATCTCTGCTGTAGCCACACTAGAGAGTGGAGGTGTGTGGCTTAGGGGCCAGGAGCGGCCACTCTGATATCACCCCTTGCGGTTGCGCAGGGGACCACTTTGCACAAGGCAGTACCTTCATGCTGTGTAGTATTTTGTTTGTGTTCTGACAAATAAAGCTTGCCTGGAGATCAGAGGGCAGAGCTAGCCACTAGTTAACCACAGAAGCCAGGCAGTGGTGGCGCAGGCCTTTAATCCCAGCACTCAGGAGGCAGAGACACGAAGTGGTAAGATGGGGTGTAGACAGGAACTGAGCGTTTTCGGACTGAGGAACGAGAGAGGGAAGAAGCAGTGGCGGCTGCTCCCGGCTCTCTGATCTTCCAGGTTTTTATCCCCATATCTGACTCCTGGTTTTCTGTTGCTAAGATTAATTAGATTTAGGTTTCACCTCCACCCTTGCTTCCTGACAGCCTAGCACAGTCGCCAGTTCATGGGAACTATTCGGTTTCATTTGGAACTCAAGGAAAGTCAAGGGACTGCGATCAGAAACTGGCATTCTGTACTCTCCTTGGTCACAGCTTTCTTCAGGCCCTTGAAGATGTCAAAGCGTCACTGATTGTTTTACTTAACAATTCTTACTTAAAAATACAGATGGGCATCTAAACGTTTCAGCAAAAGAAAGTTACCTGCTGCTCATAATAAGAAATATGATCTCCCTACACCCCTAACTTCATGGTGCCTCGTACTTTGGTGTTTTACGTTTCTCTGAGGCTTAAGACAAAAACCGTCAAGGTGGGGAGGGAAGTGGCAGCATTGGATACCTGAAAAATGTTTTATTCCCCCCCATTCGCGAACCTCCTCTAACACTCTCCTGTGAAGAGTGATGGGATTGCTAATTTCCTACAGATTCATTATCGCCACGAAATGAAATTTTGGAACACATCAGAGGTAAAGTTAAATGTGCAAATGCAGAATCCAACAATCCGAGTTTTAGCTGCCTCCTGTTTTTACACCTCTGTCAACAAGACCCTCATTAAAGACTTCTCCCGGTGCTGTACTTGAAAGAGAGGCTGAAGAGAATGTTATAATACCCAGGAAGGAGAGCTACTCTCCCTGGCAGACTTCCGAAGGGAGCCCTCCGCATATGGGTTCCTAGGGTTGAGATTGGATCACAACGTTTATTGTGCTCAGCACCGTGCTGAGTCGTGGGATGAAATTTTGAAATAACATGTACCTAATCTTGTCCTTGTGGGGTTTGTGGGCTAGTGGAGGAGGGCTATGAAGGACGTGTGTAAAATTGTATTTTAAAATAAGTGCTTCTAGAAAAAGAGCTGTGGTCTTGCCAGAATGAAGTCCAAAGGAAATCATATGGTCTCGAAATTTTAAAAATCCCTCCCGCCCCCAAAGTGGGATTTGAGGGAAAAAGTGAACCCCGAGGAAGTGAAAGGGAGGTCAACATTTGCAGAGGACCAAAGGGAAGAGCAATAGGAAGTTCCCGAAGAGCAGAAGACCTGGCTTCCTCAGACAGCACAGGAATGTGGAGGGGGTGAGGTGGAACCTGTCAGAAGGATGGGCTTCTGGCCAAGGAACAATGGAAAGTCACTGAACTACATCAGAGGGACCTGATGATCTGTTTGGGTCTTTATATTTCAAATAATCTTTATATTTACCAAGGTTTTTGTATTTATACAACCTTCATGTTTTCAAAAGTCATATGAACAATTCAAACAAAAACATTTGTTTTTACTAACTATCCTTGCTCACATGGGCATACAACATGCATGTGTACACACACACACACACACACACACACACATACACACACACGCACACACGCACACACACACATTGATTTTTCCAAAAGATGTCAGTTCAGTTTGCTCCAAAATTACCAATCTTTCTCAGTCTCATTTGGGAATCAGTTAGTTTGTACTCCTGGGCACGACTGTATTTACCCAGTAACTAAACCCCATGCGGTGGTGTCATGGGGAATGAATAAGGAGTCCTCTCCCTGCATATTAAGTTTGTAAGTGAAATCTCCTCCCTCTGTTGGAAACAGTGGAGCAATAGCCATCATATAAATAAGATTGGTCTAACGGAGTTGTCTGGTGGCCTCTGTGGGGACTCCCTAAACCATGTTTGTAATATCCATTTGCCTCCCCGAATTTCTTAGCCTATCCCAAAATGGATTAACTTGCTTCGACAGACTGTTTTTATGAACCTCTTCAGCCGTTACTTACCATGTTATTTTCCTCAAGGTGTTAGCAGACTGATTTATGATTTCATTCATGATTTTGACTGGTGGTTGGGAAACGTTAACTAGCCCACCTCTTCTCTGATGTGCCTGTGGCTGCTTTATCTCCAGCGCTAAATCAGCCTGCTTAGATGCCCCTGGTACATAAGTCTCCGCAGCAAATAGCAGGGGAAGTGCATCCCGCAGTAGCTGTGTTGTCGAAATGTTCAACCAATTCTCACCTAGCTCTGCTGATTTATAAATATTCAAACTGTATAACCATTCTCTTACCGATCTCTTATTAATTCTGTTTCTTCGTATTCCCAGAGACCCGTTCGTCTTTATCTTGTTGATCTCTTGCTTTCCTCGTTCTTGTGCTAAAGACTGAGACAAAATAGTGACTCTGTCTCCACACATGTTTCCCGTCTCTCGTCATCTCCTTTGCCTCTGGTTTAGCAAAAGCAGCCATTGTCTCCCTGGGTGTAGCATCCTTTAGTGTTTCCAGAAACCTTTGCCCTCCTCTCTTACCGCTTCTGCTTTTGTAATTCTGCCCCTTGGCTGCTATCTTCTGGAGTTGCTTCTTCTTGCTATTGAGGTTTCTTTTCCCCCAAACCCTACATAATTGGATTTCCATACCCCTCCCGAACACATCAGGAAACATTAGTGCTCTGAGTCACATACATCTGACCGTGCTTGCTGGCTAGATAAAGGCACCCAGCACCCACCTGTGTGCCCCCACCCCCAGGAAGATGTACTTGAAGGTCCACACCCATGCTTTCTTCATTTCAGCTGAACAGCATAAATAGTCCTCATTTAGTTCCTGAAAGATGGTTGGATACAGGCCATTTCTTTCAGAGCAGGTCCAGAGAATTGATTTGAAACAAACAGCAAGCGAGCATGAAACCAAGACAAGGAGGTTCCCAATAACGTAAAATAATAAAAACAGTTCTTGGAAGAAGCCAGGATCTGTCTCATCGGAAACACCCTAGACATTTTAATGTGTTTTCTAAAGAGCAGGCAGTGTCCACCAAAAAATAAAATAAAAGGAAATGCACTGTGCCATTATATTCACAGCGGCTCAAGACAAAGCAAGCTGAGCTGTGGTCAGAGCAGGGGTGTATGCTGGTTTGATGATGCTGGACAACCCCCCACCTTATGGTGGGGACTAGTCTCGTATTTGGACATTCACTAAGCTGTATGTTTGTGGAGAGTGTTCTTAAAGAGTTGTCAAGGCTTTCCATACGTTTAATACTTCGGTTTAGGGAAAGAACATGATCAGCATGATTCCAAAGCCAGTTCTTTGAAGCTGTGATATTTTCAGTAGCTGTGGCCACAGGGGAGGCTACCTGAAATATCACTTCTTTTACGACTGGTGTGTGACTGTGTTGTTAGACACATTCACCTCTCTAGTCAGCTGGTGGGATGTGGATGGTCATGGTCGCTGCTTGGTGGGTAGCTGCAGTGTCACAGTATAGTCCCTATCGCTGTCACCTCAGAGCAGAGACAGTGTCCTGATACCTATCTTCCAAATGAACACAGGAATCTAGAGAGATCATGGGTGTTTTCCAATAAACACAAAGGTAAAGAGAAGTGGTTAGAAAGTCAAAAGCAGGTTCTGAGAAATTCCACCATCCGTGATATTTCCTCCCATGCAATGCCCAGGAACCTTACACGATTTTGAGTCTGTGTGCTGGAGTTCTGGGCAGAGTCCTCAGATGTTTCTGTTTTTGTTTGGGGAGACAAATGAAAGCAGATACTTTGAAATAAGTCATCAGTGATCTTGGCTGATATTTGGGTAGTATCTAGAGTATGTGGTCCTATTCTGAAGGCATTATTAAATATAATAATATCAGCATGTCCATACTTTAAAACGAAGCATCATCTTCCTTATCAGACAGATGGAACCCCGAGACTGAGAGGTTGAGAAGGCCGCACAGCTGGGGCGCTTCAGCCTCCGGGGCTCACTTTACCGTCCCGTTTTCCACTTACCACTCTGCACACTGATGAGTTTGAAGAAGGTATCTGGAGGAAGTGGGTTGATCAGATTTTGTAAAAACAAAAGACAACTTTTTAAAAACAAGGATAGACATGAATGAAAGGGATATTTGTCAGATGTAAGACAAATGTGAGAACTCTGCGGGCTTATTGCATCTCTTCTAGTGTTTAGCTTCAGAGCTGATGAGTTTAGCTCTTACAAGGCCACAAGGCATGCCACTGCTCACTGAGTGCCTGAAGGCCAGGGTGCCCACTCTGCCAGCCACCTCCGGGTAGACTTCTCACCAGAGACAAGAGGTCCAAAATACCCACCCTCCTCTCTCAACTTGCTTTTATGACTATTTCTGGTTCTTGAATATCTATCTTGGATCATTTCCCTCTGGTTCTGTTATTTTAAAGGTATTTTCTTATGTGTAATAATATCTCTCTCTCTCTCTCTCTCTCTCTCTCTCTGTGTGTGTGTGTGTGTGTATAGTGTGTGGTGCATATATATGGGTCAAACATCATTACTATGGAGACCACTGTAACATGGATGCTTTTAGTTCCCAAGGAATTTTTGTATGTTCTGCATACCATTGTGCTATAATGTTTTCTTGATACCTGTATCTTTATTTTTTCCATTTCTCTCCCATCAGATTTGAAGCTTTGCATCATAATGGATTTTTCTCTTCCTGCTTTTTATTGGTAAGAGAAAAAAATACAAAAGAGTAATGTCCCACCCTATATACTGTACCTAAACATATCAATTGTTAACATTTTACATTTGTCTTCATATTTCAATGCATATGAATAAATGTGTTTGTATATAATGCGTGTATATATATATTTGAATCATGTGAGAATTATTTACAGATACTGTAACTAAGAGTTATAATTGCAAGAACCCTCTCTTTTGTGACCACCATGCAGTTATTCTGAGTCATTTAACTTCAATTTAAAGTAATTGTCTAATATATAGCACACTGTAGAATTTCCCCGAGTTGTCCCAATAATATCCTGTAGCTACTGAATATTCCATATCCATGATTCAGCTAAGGCTCTTTAATTGTGTAATTCTGGTGTTTCGTGAGTAAAGGCCTTTGCTTCAGATATATCACTGAGCTCTGAATGCGGCTGTAGGTAAAAGCACTCCTCAAACGCCCGGTTTGTTTCAGGGACTACTCCAGTTCAATACCACAGAAATAAAGTATGAGATAACCCTTGTGTGTTCTGGAAAAGACGGGCATGATCCGCAGAGCTCCCCTCTTCTGCATGCTGCAATCCAGCGACCCAATGGACACTGAGAGCTCCTTCTGAAAGTCGCCCTGCTAGGTGACTTGGGCATTAGTGCACTGTTTGGGGCCTTACAAGGAGAGCTGACGTTTGATCAACTGTGAAGAGTCGGGGATCCCACCAGTGGCCTGCTGGGAAGGAAAATAAGCTGGAATGCAAAGCAGTACTAATTATCAAATGTTCTAAAGTTGTCGTGACTTCCATCACACAAGGCCTTTTTCGACACCAGACTAAGCCTTCTGCAAGAGCTCCTGGGGTCTCCTTGCAAGCCAGGGGTATTTACAATTCAACGGCTAACAGGACAGTTGTGAGACAGTTGCCGTAATGATGCGATGAGGCCGTTGACGGGGCTTCATCTCTGTCACACTGAATTGGGCACGAGGCCGAGTTTGAAGACGCAAGTCGGTGATAAAGAGGTTTCGCAGAAAAGATGTAAATTTGAGTAGCGTGTACCAAGTCTTCTTGTAGAAGCAGCCTGCCAGGAGGAGAGCTTCCAATTCGGTCTTCTCATTTTTTTCTTTTTCTACGCACAGATGTAGTTTTCTATCAAGCTGAGCTTAAACGCTGTTTCTGGAAATCGACTTTGACTGTGCACAGAATTTGATAAACTCTCAGGTTACACATTGCCATTAAGCAATCGATACTGGGCCTACCAGCCATTAACAAATTAGTAGGAAACCCACATATTTATTCTGCAAATGTAGATGGCAGTATTGGCAATGGGTATTTATGATGCTTCCTCCTTTGGCAAAATAGAAAACCATCTTTATGAAAAATAGTGTTCTGTTCTTGCTGTTTTGAGTGCCCTGGATTACACTGTGTAATTGACATTTTTATAGGCATTCTGTCGCTTCTTCCTCACTGCAAATGCTTAGGGTATACCTTGATATCATCTTCATTTATAGGTGAGACTCTTGGTGCTCAGAAGGTTAAATAATACATATGATAACTATTGCCGTTGGGCTTCGATTCCAAAGGTCTTTTTTGCGATTCATTGCTGACTCTGCCTCAGCGGATACTGGTGGAGCCTGAGATCTGACATTTCTGAAAGCCTCCTGAAAGATACAGGCAGGTGTTGCTGGTGCAAATCCATACTCAGAGAAGCCAAACTCCATCTTCACTGTGGTTCTCACTGAGCACCAGAGGGGTTTGTTTTAGAGGCAAAACTCACAGAATACATGCAAGGATGTTAACTGTCGAGTACCAACAACAGTCAGATGTGCTGGCGCCTGCCTGTGATCTCAGCACAGGGGAGTTGAGGCAGGGGGAGCGTTGTTGTAAAACCACCTTGAGCTACACAGACTTTGTCCCAAAGAGAACAATAAAGAAACATTATTGTAAGTAACATAGTAGTCTCTCGAGTCTGATTGATTAAGCTCTGTTTCAACCAGGAAATAGAATCCATAGTGAAACTTAAGTCTTTTTGTTATAGATGGTAAGGCTTTTTTTTTTTAAAACGATAGTATGAAATAGTTGTATAACTGATGACCTGTAATGCAAAATCTATGAATTCTTGCCTGTGAAACCTCAGCAAAGGCATGGTAGCAGTCCACTGTATGTCTTGTGGCTTGTAAATAAATTGCACTTAGAAGCACATTTATTTATGAAGTCTCTTTCTCCAAGCTTTGCTAGTTCTTGCTACACTGACAAAAAGATAGGCTATTATTTAGGAACTCCTGTGTGGGTCATGATTCTTTCTAGGTACTTCTGTTGGGATACTTACAACACAACCATAAAATCTCCCTTTTTATATGTTGCTTTCCATTAGTGTATAAACAGACATCCATATGGACTGAGCCAAAGGCAAGCTTTTCCGTTTTGATACTGATCCCCCACCTGCCTGCACCGTCCTCCCATCTTTTCGTGAAAAAGAAACTTGTATATCCTTACTGAGCTGTCAGGTTAGAGATCATGTCTCTCTCAACGAGGGGAGTGACTTTACCACTGATAGGCTGTTTGCTGTCCAAACAAATGTGACTGAATTTTGCCTGGGTAATTAATTCATTCTGTGCATGTTAGTTGGGGAAGAAATAAGGTGCGGAGCAGCCACAGGGAACGGGCACCTGCCCTTTCCCCCCACCCCTTCCTTGGAGGGTTGGGGTGTTTTCGTTAACCGATTGGTTTTGGAGTACAGTGGACCCAGATTTGAATCTTGGCACTGATGCTGATGAACTATCTTGTTTGGGCAAGTCTCTCTAGTGCCATTGACCTCTTTGCCAAAAACAGAGTGTCGGAGTTGTGGGTAGACACAAGCAGTACCTCCCAAACCTGCTGGGTCTCTGTCCACAGTGTTGGACATTACAGCTCCTGCAGGCTCTGCACCTGCAACTTAGCCAGCTCAGGGTCTCAGGAGGTCCCTTTACCGGGCAGACGGACCCCACCTTTCTTCCTTATCAGCAGTCAGGCGCAGGGCCTAAGCATTGGCTGTTCTAGCAAGTCACCAAGGGATGGTGATGTTGCTGCTAGAGGAACTGCCCTCTGCCACCACCACCCACGTGCTCAAGATTGAGTGGTGCAGTTTATCTGAACAAGGGGTGACTTCTGTGCACCCTGGGCTGCCTCCTTCCCTGCTCTATGCTACTTTCTAATTTTTTCCCCCACACCCCTCAGTCACTTCCTTACACTTCCTTCGCAGGTATGAGCTTGACAGCCCAAATCCAGATAAGCCTCACTTTGGAGAAATCTTTCCAGCAAGAAGTGAGGTAGTTTCCCTTTTTTTCCTCCTATTTCCTTTTTGCTTTGTTTTCTTTCCCCCTTTTACTCTGCCCTCCCTCCTACCCTCCCTCCCTCCCTCCCTCCCTCCCTCCCTCCCTCCCTCCCTCCCTCCCTCCCTCCTTTCCTCCTTGTCTTCTGGAGGTTGACCTTAGATGTCTTCCTCCATCACTTTTTACCTTATTTTTATTTTGTGGGGACAGGGTCCCTCTCCATTCCTGGGCTCACTGTTTCAGTGGCTGGCTGATGAGCTCCAGAATCTTCCTGCTGGTTCTTTCCTGCACTAGCGTTGCAGACATGTTTTATGTGAGTGTTCAGGATCTAGGCTCAGGCCCTCAAGATCACAGAGGGCACAGTTACCCACTGAGCTATCTTCCCAGCCAAACATATTTTTTTATTCAAATTTCCTTTTGACCTTTGACAATCACCGATCTTACACTTTTGAATAACTCAATAAGTTCATCACTATATTTCACATAGTAGAACATCCTATTGCATACTTATTATACTTTTTCCAAATTTAAATGTTCTCATTGCGTTAAGCATCATTATCCATGTACAAACAAAATCAAGCTTGCACTATATTGATATAACAATATAAAAGTTATATACACACAGTATACATTAATACCATACATTGTATACATTAATATCAAACATTTACATACTCTGTATGTGTGTATTTCATATACATCTCAATCTCCTTCTTGCTGTGAGTGTGGTTTCTGTGCCCTAGGAACGCTGAGTTAACTGCAGCTTGGGATTCACTAGGGTAAATGTACTGTGTCTAGCAGGAAGAGTAACATGCCACCTTTATGGCACTAGAGAAGGACCACGGTTTACTAG
This sequence comes from Microtus pennsylvanicus, assembly GCF_037038515.1. NCBI lineage: Eukaryota > Metazoa > Chordata > Mammalia > Rodentia > Cricetidae > Microtus > Microtus pennsylvanicus. The sequence continues at coordinate 65,229,572 of NC_134588.1, read as the reverse complement.
AAGGGATGCTTAAGGAGAGGACATTTTGGCAAGGGTATAGAGAAGGACATAGATCCTGCCTTGCTGACAGTAGAAAACTGGGAACTTAGGGATGTAGTGAGGCTGGGCTTTATGGGTCTTTGTTGTTTGAAGCCTGTTTACTGCCAAACCACAGATCATATGTGGGCTACTACCAGTTGAGACCCCCACCCCGTGGATGCCAGAGGCCATAGGCAGTGCTGAACCCTGCGCATACTGGGTTAATGCTATGTGTAAATATCTGTGATGAAGGTCTTTGTCATTTTCTCCTGAATACAGTTCTGTAGTTCTGTACCAGATCATGTTACAGCAAGGTGACCGCTGAGCCACCGACAGCCGGTAGCAGGCACAGCGTGGAATGACTGTTACCTTGGGCGAGATGGAGTGGGATTGAGCCAGAGTTCATTGTGATGCTGGGAATGGCTGTTGACTCAAAACTTATGAATTTCTTAATATTTTCTGGTTGTGGTGACTTGGGTTTCTGAAGTCACAGAAAGCAGAGGCCATTGTAATAGCATATTAAGTAATATCTATAATACTTAAAACTATGAACTCTGTCCTCCAACTCAATAACATAAGAGATCAAAATAAGTAAAAGACTCCATTTCTCTGAAGAAGATATACTCAAGATCAGAGGGTACCACCAGGAAAATGCAAATCGAAACCACAATGAGATATTATCACCCACGTGTTAAGATAACTGTTAACACACAGCTGGAAGATAACGGGACTGGAGAGTATTTGGAGAAACTGGGACTCTTATACAGGGGGATATAAAATGTTGTAGCACTTTATAAGATGTGTGTGTGTGTGTGTGTGTGTGTGTGTGTGTGTGTGTGTGTGTGAAAGTACACATGTGTACCTGTGTGATGGTAAACCATGTGAGTGTAGTGCCAGAAGAAGCCAGAAGAGGACGTTGCTAGATGGGCCAGAAATAGCATTCTTGACTGTAGGTCAGGATCTTAAAGAATCATTAGAATTTTCATGATTATTTGCAGGATTGTTGACAATTACCAAAGTGTGGAGATAGTTAGGCAATTACAGTTTTAAAATGACATATATGTGTGTAGATCTGTATACATGTGAATATACTCAGGGGCATATTATTTACCTTTTAAAAAAAACAAGGAATTCCTCATTTTTGAAAACTTAAATCAGCCTGGAAGGATATTATGTTCAACTGTAGTGAGCCAGACGCAAAAGGAGAAATACCCACATGTGTTCTATATAAAAATGTTCAAACTCAAAGAAGCAAATAACCTGTGGTGGCCAGAGCATAGAGGGGGTGACTAGGGCAAAAGGGGGTGACTAGGGGAAGTGGCTTACGAGTGAGCGTGGAGTTTAGTTGTGTAATGTAGGTAGACTCTAGAGATCGCTAGCCAGCACTGGACCTACGGATGCTGAGATGTACTCTGTGGCTGCTCCTCTGTGTGGGCAGGGTCGAGCAGTTGTAGCTCTCTATTTCTCCATCTGGAAATGCCACTGAGCTATGCAAAGAGATTAGTCTGTTCTCTGTAACATTACAGTCACGTTAAAACTACTCTTGCTGTTTTTAATCATTATTTTTTTTAGTTTGGTTGCTGATAAGCAACAAGTTCCAGGGGTGTGTCAGGCCTTCCCGTACAGTGCCAATGCTGGGCCTGTACTCTAGCAGGGCCCTGAATCAGTATGCTGCATGCAAAATGGTATTCACTAACTCACCTTCGGTTGTGGATGCAAGTGTGTCACCAAAATGAGGCTTAACATCTACAGTTTACAACGATAAGCCAGTTAGGCCACAGTTGCAAATCTCTATCCCGTAAGTGGGAGAAGTCTCATGATCTCTCTGGATTCCTGTGTTCATTTGGAAGATGGGGATCAGGACATGGTCTCTGCTCTGAGGTGACAACTGTAGGGACTATGCTATGACACGATAGCTACCCACCAAGCGGTGACCATGGCCATCCACATCCCGTCAGCATACTAGATATAAACAACATAGTTGTACACCAGACTATAAAGAAGTGTTCCAACCTTTCCTTGGAGTGTGCGTCTAATATGAACATCTGTCATGAACACACACTGTTTCTCCTGTTGTGACAGATTAAGTTTCACGTGGCTCTGCGGAGAGCATGGGAGCACTGTATGGCCCTCAAGATGGCCTGGGGATTAGAGTACTAGAACTGGGGGTCAAGCAGGAAATGGGGAGCTGAGTTTCTAGCCTGCCTAGCGTCCTCCTCTTCTGAGGTCCTGGGCACTAGCTCTGGTTATCTAAGGGATGTCTTCAACCTTTCTTCAGTCTTTCTTGACTAACATCCCTCATTCTCTCTATAGCCCTTAAAGTGATGCTTCTCTTTCTCTGAAAGCTCAAGGCAACCCACAGGCAAGTTTAAGTGATTGCAGGGTTCCCACAAAAGACAGTTGCTGCTGGCTTCAGACTTCCTCTGAGATAAGAAAACACACATCCTAACCTCTATATGATGGGGATGGAGAAGACACAGGAAGAGCTCACAACAAAGGTCAACAACATCCCCACGGTCCCCTGTGGCTTTTCACTGGCTGGTGGTGACACTCCCTTGCTTCTTTATTGAACACTTCTTTATTGATTGTGTGTCGGGTATATACTGTCCCCCGCCTCAGGAGGAAGCCAAGACAAAATCCACTGTCCTGATCTCCAGAGACTCACAGACCATCTGCAGAGTCCACAATCATTGGTGACCTTGCCTTGCTGAACTTAACCTGGAGAAGAAGCCCCTCCACTTTTACTGCTTTGGATGCCCCTTGTAGAAGCAAGGCCTGTGAAAAGGAACAAGACTGGAAGTCACAGCAGCTTGCTAGCCCGGTATGCCTGAGCTGGGGGCTTCTACCTGAGACATGGCACTTTCAGCCCCTTTCCAAGGATGTCAGTGGTTTTCACTGCCTCTTGCTCAGGGACTTGCTGATTTCCTTGGAGTTTTCTTAGAGTATCTAGAAGACTGAAGATTATTGTTGCTGTTGTTGTCATGTTTGTGTAGTGTTTGTGTTGTGTGTGTTTGGAGCACACATGCATGGTGTGTGTTTGCGTATCCCTGTGTGTGCATGGAGGACAGAGGTCAACCTTGGGTATTTTCCTTCATTACTCTCTCTGCCCCATTTTTTAAGCCAGGGTCTCTCAGTGAACCTTAGAGACCACAGATTTGACTAGATGGGCTAGCCAGAAAGCCCTCCAGAACTTCCTGTCTGCACCCCCACTTCCTCCCAGTGCTCGGGCTGGAGACATGCACCACTGTAGGACTTTCTGGGGATCTGAAATCAGGTCCCCATGCCTGGGCAGGAAGTGCTATACTCACTGAGCTACCTGCCAGGCTCCTTAGGGGTTCATTCACCTCCTGGGAGTCCCTAGAACATTACTGTTGGTGCTTATTTGTATTGGGGTAATAGTGTGCACTTTTCTTTGTGAAGGCACAGAGTACATGGCACCCTTGGCTCACTCTAGGTGAGTATCTAAGCAATGGATCTATTTGTGCTCATTTGATGAGGGTGATTTCTCATACCCTTTCCAGGATAATACCCCTACATCGGACATCTCTCTCTCTCTCCCTTGCCATTTTGCTTGCTTAGACATAAATTGTCTTCCTGTACCTGGATGATGACTTCATTTTATTTTTCAGGAACCACTGAAGGAAATATATGAGGCAGCAACTTAATATTATTGGCAAGCACGGGTTGGCTTGGCTGGGTTCCTTAAATGAGAAAACAGTAGAGAAAGAGAGGGAACGGACCAGCAACTTTTCTCCGTTTGTCATTTCCTATTCCAGTAGCCTAAATAGCCTACAGTTTATTTGTACAACCGTAGGAACTTGAGATGCATGGGGAACCCCACAGGTGTTGTGTAATACAGTGTAAAGAGAGGTGTGGGGTTTTGTGGTGCTGTGGACATTGAGTCAGTGGTCTGCCCCATCTTTGCTGGCTGACTGGAGACTGGCTTCTTCACCTCTAATCCTGTTTCCTCATCCATGAAAGATGGAAGACAGGTATCTATCTATCTGTCTCTGAGGGTTGCTGTGAGGATAGCACACCGCCAAGCGTGGGAAGTGGCTAATGATCACTACCACTTCTGTTCATGGGCCTCATTCCACCCCCTCAAAGATTCTTCCTAATGCCTCAGAGCAAGACCATAAAATATTAGAAAAATTAATGCAGACCTGATGCTTTGATGTATGAATAGAGTAAGCCAGTTTGCAATTCACAGATAAAAGACCTTTGCTAATATGTCTCGAATCAGCCTTCTGGTCTCCCCTCTCCTTGCAAGGATCTATTATAGTGAAGCCTACTAACTGGACCTCAAGCTCCCCGCTTATGCCCTGTCCTCCTTGTAGTGGTTAATTTTGTGCACTGATTTGTGTCGCTTTAACCTTTGCTGAGGAGATGTGAACACAGGTCTGTTCACACCAGATAGGGCATTAATGATACACAAAAGACACAATTTCACCCCAAGTTTTGCTTGATGACACAATGGACTTAGCTGGGTTAGATTACAGCAGCCTGTGTAAGAAGGGCATGGAGGAGTTTGAAGAATTCACAGCATAGCTCTCGAGGCTGCTCCCATCCCCAGCAACCATTTACTGCTTGTACATCCTCAGGGAGAGGCAGGGTTCTGTGTAGGAACTCCTTGGCAGTTCTGAGGCTACTCACGAGCCCTGTCTTCTATCCAGAAGGGGATATTCGTGGGCCCAATCCTGTGAGAGTTTCCCATTCTGATTTTGATACGGCAGCAGACCTGTCATTTCAGAATGACAGAGTTCTCTAGGTTGTCTAGGTCACAATACCCAGCTATTTCATCAGACGTTAAGCGAGGTGTGAAGGAATTTTGAAAGATGAGATTGACATTAAAATCAGCAAAAGTGGTTTGCATTTTATCGAGTGGACCTCACCCTATTGAAAGTCGTAAGACAACGAGGACTGAAATCCCCTGAGAGAATTGGCCGTCCAGACAACCTTTGGGCTTTGTAACATCCACTCCTGCCTGTGTCTTCACTCAGCCAGTTTGCCCTACACAGTTAGGGCTTGCCAGCCTCTGTAACCACACAAGCTAGCCCATTGCTAGTCATATTCATCCCGTTGGCTCTGTTTCTAGGAGAACCGTAACTTTCCTAACTCTATGTAAAAAAGCTAGCTTATGTCATTGTTTACATCTCAGTAGTGCTAAAGGAGACTGAAGGGTATTGGGGTGATCTGGATTCACCCCCAACTCTCTGTGTAGCCGAGACTCATCACTGGACCATACTTCTGTGTCTTTGCTGTGTCTCAGCACTGCCGGGTGTCCAGTCCAACAGGGCACATCCTCCAGAAAAGAGAAAGCAAGGGCAGTGCATCTCCCTCTGTAGTGATAAGGGAGCGGCAGGGCTGATTCCCAACACCCCAAGCCGCCTGCCCTGCCCGGCTAGCTTATGCCCCAAATAATTACACGGACACTGTATTCTTTTAAACACTGCTCTGGCCCATTTCTAATCATCTGTGTAGCGCCCCTAGGTGCGCTTACCGGGAAGATTCTAGCCTAAGTCCATCCTGGGTCGGAGCTGGGGCATGGTGTGCGTCTTCCCTGGAGCAGGTAGCATGGCGTCTCTCCTGCGTCTGCTCCGGAGAGCGGAGCTGTGGAGTCTGACCTCACTTCCTCTTCCTCCCAGCCTTCCCTTCTGTTTACTCCACCCACCTAAGGGTGGGCCTATCAAATGGGCCTAGCAGTTTCTTTATTGCTTAAACAATGAAATCAACAGATTGATATATGACACTCCCACATCACTTCCCCTTTTTCTGTTTAAACAAAAAAAGGAAGGCTTTAACCTTAACATAGCAAAATTACATATAACAAAACAGTTATCAAGTAAAAGTTACATCAGAAACATTTATACATATAACAAAATTGACCTTAAAATCCATACCAATGCAAATTATTCATACCTATATCATTTCCCCCTTTAAATGTAAAAGAACATTTATAAACTATATTTGGGAACATGGGCGCAGTTTTTTCTCTCCAAACTGCTTCCTGCTGAATGGGGGCGTCGTTAATCAGATTATTTAGGGTGTAACCTGTGTGCCAGGTTTATCTCAGTTGGCAGTTGAGCAAAGCAATTTTCTGAAGATGTTCACAGCAACCCTTCAGGAGGACGTGGTCCATCATACCAAATCGGGATAGAAGAAATCCAAAGGGTCTGGTCCTCTGTGAAAACAAAAGAAGACTCTCTCCAAAGCATCATATCCTTAGACCCAAATTCTGAAATCATACCCTCATGATATCCATTCTGGTTCCACTTGGCAGCCCATATAATGAAATGTCTGTCTGTACTTAGCTCCTTCACAGTCAAAAATTTTAAAGAAAACACAATGTACATAATCCAGACTCTCTGTGAATTTTCCATCTTTACGCGGCTTATTTTTATTTATATCTATAACTATCTGTACTCTGTCTCTTTAAAGACTTTACTTTTACTTTTTTCTTTTTAAACCATTAACTTTATTCTCTATATTCTTTTTCTTCTCTCTCCCAAGCCAACGTACATTCATCCAACAGTGTGACTCGTTTAGCAGTCTGAATCTGTCCTATTGTGAATCTGCAATTTTTTACTATCCAGGAGCACTTTTGATTTGTGCCTTTAAATCACTAGACGCTTAAGAATCTATCCTGTGACATTCCTAGGTTAACTTTTTGCTTTTTGAGCGTATATCTGTAGACCAGGCTGTCTTTGAACTCTCGGAGATCCGCCTGTCTCTGCCTCCCAGGCATTGGGATTAAAGGCGTACACTACTTCACCTTGAACTCACAGAGATCTGTCTCCCTCTGCCTCCCAAGTGTTGGGATTAAAGGTGTGTACACACAACAACTCTCTTCCTTTTTTTTGTTTTTTGCTTTAAGAACTTCAACTTTCAGCTTGCATATATTTTTAACACACTTTAAACCATTCAGAAATTTTCTCTGTCTTTAAATGTCTCTTTACTGTATATCTCTCTTTTTCCGACAACATGAGTCTTTACCAAGCAATCTCAGTAGGACTAAAGGCGTGGCTTTGCCAGCTAGATCCAGTCCATTCCTTAGCTTTTCAGCCTCTTGGCTGAGGTACTGGCTGTAGCCATGTTTATAGCATTTCAAGGTCCCTGCCAGCCAGCAAGCTACAACAGACAACACTCAAGTCCTCTCTCGGTAGCCGGCCCTCCTGCCTCAAACAGTCAGAGTTTGCCCTGGCAGGATGGCCCAGAAAGCCGGCATTTTTAAACGGCACAGCTTTTTTCCTGCTACGGCTGAAAACCGAAAAGCATGTGTTCAGCTTTTCATCAACACTGTTTAAGTGTTTTGTGGCAGGACCTCTTAATGAGCCGCAGGGTTTTGCAGCTAAAGCTGAGTCAGGAAGCCTCTTGGGGCTACCAGGTAGGAGCGGCACTCAGCACTTTAATTCTGAAACTGAGCGTGCAGCACAGAAATTCTTTTCATCCAAGTAACATCCAAATCTGACACGCAGAGCACTGTGCAGTCTAAAAACACGTCTCTGTATGGCGGCAGGAATCCGCCATGCTCTTCCGCCTGCCTAAGCCTGATTCTGCCTTCTGCCCAGGAGCAGGCGGGGAGCTCTGAGTCATCGCACGGTCTCAGAGCACTCTCCTTCCGATCCCAAGCGGGAACACAAACATAAAGCCAGAGTTTGCACTGGCGGCAAAGCCCCAGGAAGCAGCTTTAAGATAACGCAGCTTTTTTTCTGCTGCTGTTGCTGAATCAGGAAATCTCTCTACGGCACGCCACCAACAAACAGCAAAAATCTGTGTTAAACTCTCTCTCCCTTATTTTTAAGCCTTCTCAAGTTTTTTGTGGACTCAGTTAGCCCCACGTTGGGCGCCATTTGTAGTGATAAGGGAGCGGCAGGGCTGATTCCCAACACCCCAAGCCGCCTGCCCTGCCCGGCTAGCTTATGCCCCAAATAATTACACGGACACTGTATTCTTTTAAACACTGCTCTGGCCCATTTCTAATCATCTGTGTAGCGCCCCTAGGTGCGCTTACCGGGAAGATTCTAGCCTAAGTCCATCCTGGGTCGGAGCTGGGGCATGGTGTGCGTCTTCCCTGGAGCAGGTAGCATGGCGTCTCTCCTGCGTCTGCTCCGGAGAGCGGAGCTGTGGAGTCTGACCTCACTTCCTCTTCCTCCCAGCCTTCCCTTCTGTTTACTCCACCCACCTAAGGGTGGGCCTATCAAATGGGCCTAGCAGTTTCTTTATTGCTTAAACAATGAAATCAACAGATTGATATATGACACTCCCACATCATCCCTCTTTGAAAATGCAAGTTATGGCCGGGCGGTGGTGGCACACGCCTTTAACCCCAGCACTCGGGAGGCAGAGGCAGGTGGATCTCTGGGAGTTCGAGGCCAGCCTGGTCTACAAGAACTAGTTCCAGGACAGGAACCAAAAAGCTACAGAGAAACCCAGTCTCGAAAATAAAAAAAAAAAAAAAAGAAAAGAAAATGCAAGTTACGGAAACTTCCCCACAAGGACTAGGTGAAGAGTTTTCTGGTGGATTAGATTCATTAGACTCTGTCCTTCCAGGAGCAACCTGTGTAATGTACCCCTCAATCTATTCCGGAAGATATCCACGAGTCTTTTCATAGTCTGGCCAATGTCTTTAATTTTGGATTTTTACTCTGAAAGTAGTTCACTTGTGGATTTTCTTCCTGACACGAAGCAGTATGTATTTCATGGTGTGTGTTTGTGTTTGTGTGTGTGTGTGTTCACAGATATAAGAGTAACTGGACGTGAAGTGTCATAAACCCTGTTAGTGAACAACCCAAATCTGTAAAGAGCATTATTTAGCAACTATTGGTTAAACTCCTGCTTTGTCCCCACTGGCTGGTAAGAAACAATTACTCTGAAAATAAGATCTTTCCAAAGAAAAGCTGACAGATCCATTCACTCATGACTTTCTGAGCCCAGAACTCTCCAGCCAGGCCAGCAGTCCCCTTATGGAGGGCATAGCTTCTCTGGAGCCTGAAGTCACAGAGGGCCTGATAAAAGGAGCTTTTTTGTCCTAGTCCTTCCGTTGAGTTGCTGAGGGGCCTGCAGACCAGGCTGTCCTCACTTTTGCCAGCAGTGGGGTTCTCTGATTCTGAGATTCTAGAGAGGGAAAAAAGCAAACCAGCTCATGTTAAACCAGCTCGTGTTAATTTAGATATTTTTACTTGCTGCTAGCTCTCAAGCTCCAGCCAGCAACTAGACATACCAGGAAGCACTGCAAGAAACCACCAAAAGATAAAATTTCCTGTTTTCTTCTTTCTCTCTTTTTTGTACGTTATAATTACGTCATCGTTTAAACATTTTTTGACAGTTCATATGTGCCAGGACCTACCCTCCACCTTTAACTCATAGTTCTGGACCTACGAGGTTAAGGGGCACACCTGGTTATGGTCTCCTTGCTGGCAGAGTCCCACATGGTACATGGCATCTGTGACAAGAGACAGGAAATCATGTGGGCATGGTACCACTTGTTTTTGTGTGCATATGTGTATGCGTGGGCGCATGTACTTATTCCCGTTCGTGTGTGTGCACATTCACATGTGTGCAGAGTGTGTGGAAAGGCCAGAGGACAACCTTAGATGTCATTCCACAGAAGATATCCAACTTTTTTTTAATAAAATTTTTTAAAGATTTATTTATTTTATGTGCTTGCATGTATGTATGCGCTTCTCTTGCCTGGTACCCACAGAGAACAGATAGAATCAGGTTCCCAGGGGTTGGCATTACAGTTATGAGATATCATATGGGTGCTGGGAATTGATGTCAGGCTCTCTACAAGAGCAACAAGTGCCAACTCTCCAGCCCCCCCCCCCCAATTCCTTTTTGACACATTGGCCCGGAGTCCTCCAATACAGGCTAGGCTGGCTGGATAGTGAGCCCCAGAGATCTACCTGTCTTTGTCCCCAACACTGGGACTTCAAGGAACCCTGTCGTGGTTTTTATCAGGTTGTGTGTTCCTCCCTCGTTTGCTTTCTGTTGTGCTAAAACATAGCCTAAGCGAAACAGATAAACACCAACCTAGACAGACCTGGGAAGAGGGAATATCAGTGGAGGAATTGTTTCTATCTGATCAGCCAGAGGGCAAGTTTGTAATGCATCTAAAGTAGGGCAGGGGGACACTCAGCCCACTGTATGCTTATAACCCTGGGTAACTGTCTAAGAATGATAGCTAAGCAAGCCAGGGAAGCGAGGGTGGAGCAGTGTCCTTCCATGGTTCCAGCTCCCACTTCCCTCCCTGACTAACCCTGACATAGCAGCCAAATAGCTCTTTTCTCCCCTGAGTTGGTTTGCTAGGTGTTTTATCAGAGCAAGAGGAAGCCTACTAGGATAGTGGGCCATGATGCCCAGCTTTTTTTAAACATAGATTCCAAGACCAGAACTTGGATCTTGTGCATGCAAGACGATCGTCTTACCAACTGGGCTGTCTGCCTTGCTCGGCCGTCACATGTTTGTAAGGTCTTCTTTCCAACAAGTTTTCTTCACACCCGATTTAGCCCTACATGGGAACAGCTTGCACTTTGTGGTGTGTAAAGTTATTTAATATTTTATTCAGAGGCAGCTTTTGGGCTTGGGTGATCTGGTTGCATTTTCGTGCCTTTGTATAACCCAGCACCCACCCACTTCAGTTTTGCAAACCACGGCCAGCACTTTAGCTAATGCATTTTCTCACCCCTGTAAAGTTTATTGAGCTTCCATTTCTAACTTGTTTTAGGACAGGATTCCTTTTACATTAAGTTTGCCTAGCTTAATAAGATATATTTACTGAGCGAGAGGAAATGCTTGCTCATTTTCAAGTTTTTTTTTTTGTTGTTGAGTTGTACACAAACTTAATTTTTAAAACGTTCAGATATACTCCGATGGGCTGTAGTTATTCCTAGGGAGGTTGGCTGTATTTAGGAGGCCATCACTACCGTTTCTCCTTGTTGAGTCTTAGTAGGAATGGGTCCCTAGATTTCAGATGCAAATAGGATGAAGCTGGAGTCAGTTTGACTCCTTGACTGACAGCCGAGCGCAGCCATGAGAGTCATGCTGGCTGGTACACGTTCTTGCGAGCCAATCTCAGAAGCAGCCATGGGGAAAAGCCCATGCGAGTGGGGGATCGTGTTCCAGCTTGAAGGGTCGCAGCTCCCTGAGACGCAGCTGCTCGGGTGAATTCAATATTCCTAGGGAACGGCAGAGACATCAAGTAGTAAGGGAAGAGGCCCATCCAGCAGAGCAAAGATCTGGATGTGATATCTATCCTCAGCCCTCCAGGATTATTTGTTTTAGAAAAGAGTGCCTTTTATGGGAACCTCAAAGCGAAATGCAAACCAAACTACAGTTCTCTTGCCTTTCCACTCCAGGCAGGCTCTCCAGTCGCCTTTGGCTGTGGGCACCGCTTTGCTTAAATTTTCAGCTCATAAAGCAGCAAGGTAAACCCAGCCAGGCTAAGAGGGGAAGATTAAAATCTTGTTTGCTGTGAAGGATTAAGAGGAGAATAATCTGATGGGTAGGTTTTCTGTATTGTAGGACGTCGCTGCTTATAAACAAGCCCCCCCCACCCCCCACCCCCCCACCCCCCGCCGCAGATGTAGTTCTTAACAGGCTCCACCTAACTTCAAAAACAAGGGCTGAATTGGAGAAACGTTATTATTATTATTATTATTGTTTATTTATTTTAGTTGTGGAAAAAAAATTTCTGCCTCCTCCCCGTTTCCCATTTCCCTCCCCCTCCTCCCACACATCGCCCTCTCCCCCTCTCCCCCTCTCCCCCTCCCCAACTCCATTCCTGCGGGAAGTCCAAGGTCCTCCCACTTCTATCCAGGTCCAGGAAGGTGAGCATCCAAACAGGCTAGGTTCCCACAAAGCCAGTTCATGTATTAGGATCGAAACCTAGTGCCATTGTCCTTGGCTTCTCATCAGCCTTCATTGTCCGCCATGTTCAGAAAGTCTGGTTTTATCCCATGCTTATTCAGTCCCAGTCCCGCTGGCCTTGGTGAGCTCCCAATAGATCAGTTCCACTGTCACAGTGGGTGGGTGCACCTCTCGTGGTCCTGACTTCCTTGCTCATGTTCCCTCCTTCTGCTCATCATTTGGATCTGAAGAGCTCAGTCTGGTGCTCCAATTTGGGTCTCTGTCTCTATCTTGATCCATCGCCAGATGAAGGTTCTAAGGTGATATGCAAGGTATTCATCAGTATGGCTGTAGGATAGGGTCATTTCAGGTTCCCTCTCCTCAGTTGCCCAAGGTACTAGCTGGGGACATCTCCCTGGACACCTGCGAGCCCCTCTAGAGTCAAGTCTTTTGCCAACCCTAAGATGGCTCCCTTAATTAGGATATATATTTCTCTGCTCCCCTATCCACCCTTCCTTTATCCCAACCATCCCATTCCCCCAAGCTCCCCCCATCCTCCCCTTCTCACGTTTCTCACCCCATTTCCTCTTAGCCCCATGGTTTTTCGAGACAGGGTTTCTCTGTAGCTTTGGTGTCTGTCCTGGAACTAGCTCTTGTAGACCAGGCTGGCCTCGAACTCCCAGAGATCTGCCTGCCTCTGCCTCCCGAGTGCTGGGATTAAAGGCGTGCGCCACTACCACCCAGCAAAACGTTATTATTTTAAGACTCTTTCTTTGCTTCCTCTATTTGGGTCTGGTTTTGTCTGCTAACAGAGTAAGTAGAGCTTTTAGGCTAAAGGGAAAAGTGAAATCATGCGTTGGGCCAAATTTGTTTGGTTATAGCTCTTTATCTGGTTTGTGAAAACATGGTAATTTTCGTATGTGAGATAACATAGTGTTATGCTGTTGAGAGTGGGAGATAAAGATGGTTCCTGGCCAGGTAAAGAAGGTGGCTGCTGCTGCTGCTCCTCCTCCTCCTCTTCTTCTCCTCTTCCTTCTTCTCTTCCTCCTCCTTCTCTTATTCTTTTCTGTGGTTCAATTGGGAAGCTCTTAAGTATCTAGTTTTATTTTCTTCCTGAAGTGTTGTGATTGGGAGCAACAGATTTCAACCTGCCTCACATCAGTCACAGTTTGAAGCCATTACGGAGTTCTAAATAATCTTGGGAAGAAGGAGGAAAGTCTTCTCCCCTCCTACAATTATTAGCTGGGTGTCTGTGAATTTGAATGGCAGCAGACAAACGAACAACGGAAAAGTTTATCCGCCTGCAACACAGGCAGGAAATAGATGAACAATGACAGACAGGAAGGTTAAAGACATTTATTTACCTCTTGGGGTGGCAAAGAGAAAGTGAGGAGAGGCTGCCCCAGGGCCAAATGGGGCTCTCTGTGAAGGAGAAATGGGTTCTAGAGAAACAAACATTCTCAAGTGCAGCAGCTGTCTCCGTTTCTCCTCCTCCTTCATGGCCATGATGCTCTCCAGAGGGACTTGTAGCCGTTTGCTCTTGGTCTTCTTTCTGTGTGTGAAAACTGCCCTGAAGGAGGAATTTACGGCGTTCTCATTTCCCAGAAGTTTCTGTGAGATAACGGACACACAGAGAAGTATTTCCGCATTTGTTGAATCCCAAATGTTTTCAACTTCAGATCACCTCATTCCAGTTCTGCACTTGAAAGCGCGACTCCAATGGGTGAGTCAGCCCCGATGTTGTGAGCACGGGAGAACCTGGAGAACCATCCTCATTACTGCAGCAGGGAGACTGGCCCCTCACCCCCTGAGCCACAACAGTGGAGCTGGTCCCAAGGTGTGTGTGGGGGGGGGAGCAGACCCTGAGGGCTTGAAAGCTGGAGAACTGGCCCCGCCCCTTGCTCCTAACTGCAAGGGGTGAACTAGCCAGGGCAATGCTGGAGAATGCACCCTGGTGGTGAAGATAGGGGAGAGCTGGTGGGCGGACACACTGGCTATTAAACAAGCCCAGAATCGAAATTACAGATTGGCCCACCCCAACATTCATCCCATCTGTGAGCTGCTGGGTCACCGGGTTGGGTGGGGAGCCCTGAAGATCCAGGGCTACAGGATCTCCACGACACAGGGCAGCAATGGGATGCCCAGGAAAAGTCCCAGAGAGGGCCCAGGGTAAAGGGTGTAGCAGAGACCAGGGGTCTCAAACCAGACCAACGTTTTTTTGTGATGAATGCCTGTATGTAAAGATGCATAGATAAAGGGGTTTACTGTGAGACTCCCTGTGTCACACTGCGGCTTTCGTGATGAGATTTTCCTTCTTTTTTTTCTCTTAGTTTTATTTTCTTTTATTGTGTGTAGGGGGGAATGGGTGGGCTTGGGAGGCACCTTGTAAAAGATACAAAGAATAAATAGGAAAAAAATTAAAAACAAAGCAAACAAAAGGATGACTCCGAGCTGTCTGTAAGTTTTACAGCTCATTGTTTGGAAGAAAAACAGACCTGAAGATGCTCTCTGGAGCCTGGCTCTTTGACATCTCCTCAAACTTTGTTTGGGAAGCTAGCACTTCATTTGCCTTACTATGGTTCTTACTGTTCCTTAGCATTAGGAAAGTAGGTGTTTATATGTTAAATGGGGATACATACTAACAACCATGCACTCCTTTGATTGGCTCACGCCCCTACCCCACCCCCAGCTGTGAAACTCACAGGTAGAGGAGACAGACTTCTATCTAGTACAAAGCCTTCCAGCCTTCCATGGCCATCAGTTCACTGCCGGCTGGGCCCCATAGAAAGAGGAGATGCTCAGATGATGTGGGATTCCCCTCTGTATGCTATGAATACGTTTCATTACCATTGGTTAATGAAGAAGCTATTTCTGCCTATAGCAGGGCAAAATATAGCCAGGCTGGAAGAGATAGAGATAGATAGATAGATAGATAGATAGATAGATAGATAGATAGATAGATAGATAAATAGATACAGAGGTAGAGAGGTAGAGAGATAGATAGAGATAGATAGATAGATAGATAGATAGATAGATAGATAGATAGAGAAGGCAGAGTCAGAGAGATGCCATGTAGCTGCTGAAGGAGAAAAACACCCAGAACTTTTACCAGTTGGCCACAGCCTCGTGGTGATACATAGATTAATTAATAGAAATGGATTAAGTCAATGAGTTATTGGCCAAGCAGTGTTGTGATTAACGCAGTAACTTTGTGATTATTTGAGTCTGGGCAGCCGGGCATAGACCAAACAGTCTCCATCAACACCCCAGAAAGGCCATCTCTAAACCTCCTCCGTAAGAAGGGAGAAGGAGTGTCTGCAGGCTTACCTTTCCTCTCTCTCTGCTCCTCTGCTCCATCCCAGCCTTCAGCTGAATTTGCCCACTCACATTGGACAAAGACAGATGTTCCCACCATGTGGTAGACATCCATCAATTAGTAAGCACAAAGGCAAGGCAAGTGAGGACCCAAAGACGCAGTCACCCAAGAAACAGTCTTGTCATGCAATGCTTTACAAACTCAAAATTAATGCAAAACAAACAAACAAAAAACCTAAAAACATGTTGAATCAACTGTCATTATTTTAAATAAAGATTTATTCCAACCTTGCACTTAGATGACTCTTAACTTACTGGAGCCTATTTTTGGTCATGATCCCAATAAATCCTTATTTACAAAAACAAAACAACAACAACAAAACATAATTGCATATTGTCAATTTGATATTTTAAAAGGACTATAGAAAAATATGGTTTATCTAGCCTCCTGGTTTGGGGCACTCTGTTATGTTTTATTCTTCTATCTCACCCTAATACTTGGCTTTGCTCTAGTATTGTCTTTATCCACTACATGAAGATCCTGTGACTCAGACACATGGCACAGATCTCATCAGTGACCCTCTATGGCTCCACAATGAACACTGAACCACCATAGACATCCTCTCTCCTAGGCACTGGTCCTTTAATGGATCTGCCAAGAAACTGTCTGTATTGCTTGACATTCTCTAAAAATGAAATCATGCAAAGGGAAGAAAAAGAGAAGGGGAGAGAAAGGAACAGAGTTACATAGCTAAGAACTCGTTAGGGGAAATGACTCAGGAGTGTGGAGGCTGTGAAGGCCAACACTGCATGCAAGCTGGAGAATCAAGAAATACAATAGCATCGCTCACTCCAGGTGCAAAGTACCTTAGTGTCAGCAACATCAGAAAATTAGGAGTGTGTTCATGAGTGGTGGTAGGGAGGAACTAGGCCCAGTGTCCAAAGGGACAAGGACTTGGAGTTATGAAGTCCAAGAACAGGGCAGATGTGTCATTTTGGGGAAGAAAAAAGGAAAGAAGAGGGTAAATACAAAAGTTCATATTTCCTCTGAGCTTTGCTTTGGTATCTGTCTTTGACTAATTGGATGAAACCCACCCACACTGAAGTACAACACGTCTTCCCTTTTCAGTCCACCAAATCAAATGCCAGTCCCTTCTAGAAATACCCTCAGAGACCAGAAATAGCAACCAGAAATAGTCCTCTGCCAGGTGTCTGAGGATCTTTTAGTTCACTCCAGTTGACACCCACAATTGAATATCATTGTGCAGAGCGATGCATAATTCCCCAACCCCGACCTTCCAGATTTATAGTCCTCCAACCCTGGCCTTCCTCATAAACTCCTACCTACTCTGAATAAACATCAACGTATCTGGTACGGATCTGTGAAGGAAAAGTAAGGAACAATCCTGACTGCTTTTAACACCTCAAGAAAACTCAGTAAGGTGAACACTTGCAACCCTACGGGGGCCCATTGACATATTGCAACTGGGTGTGTTTCTTCACAAGTATAGGGGCAAACCTGGAAGTGGGGCTGTAAAAACGAAAGTTGGACATTTTATGATTTTTCAATATCTAATAATTGCACACGAATGTACCTGATTTTCCATTAACTAAATGGAGTTGCCAAAAGGAGCTAATGAATAGTGCACGGTTGAGTTCTGTCCCTTTTTAAAGGGAATACTGGACATAGAATAATTTCTTTTAATCAAGAGACAAAGACAAGTGTCTTTGTAATTTAATGAAAGGCGCCAGATTGGGAAGCTGGTACTGCAGTCTCGCCTCCTCTCCACATGGACCTGCAGAAGGCACTCAATGTGGGCTTTGATGATTGATTGACAGCTTAACTGACAGCTTGATAGGCTCAAAGCTTTAGACTCCAAAGCAGGTAAACTGCAAGATGGCCCAGTTCTCCTTGTAATTACATCCCATTGTTTGCAAGTTCTCAAAAGACGGTAAGGGGTAGGCCAGGCCTTTCTCCTGATGTCAGTGGCGTTGCTGTGAAAGTCCAAGGGACTTTCCTGGAAAGGACATTTCTGGAATTATTAGCTGTGCTTCGTTCCTTTCATTTACTGCTCTCAGCTGCCAGCTTTCTTCTTTGTTATTGACTCTGACGTGACTTGTTTTTTCTTGCGGATGAATATGAAATATTTTCATTTTAATATTTGTGCAGTGTTCCTTCTTCATTTTCCTGCACTTAAAATGATTCCGTGGGCTCACAGGATAACTGCTGGGTACCTTAAAGTAAGCAGATGTCCATACAGGTCATGTTGAAGACCCAGCTTTCTTAGAAGTGGGACAGCCTTCACATAATCGAATGAGTTTCCGGAATTAATTGGAAATGTTGGCCATCGAAGAGACTGACAGCAAATGAATCCTAAAGCCTTTTAGGAACATGGAATTGGAATGGGGTAGTTTGATTGACAGCAGTCTAATGTTATTAGCAATTATCTATTTAAAAAAGGGAGGAGGGCATGTTTCCTTGAAGTCACAATCTTCATTTTTGCACTTGGTAAATTATTAACCATTCCATTAGAAAAAATAATGAGGAGCTGTAGATTAAATGGCAAAGGCATAGTTAGTAAAAATAAATGCCGTTTGATGGTTTTGACCTTGGGAATGAGATGGGTGTGGATTAGAAATAGATGCTTTGTTTCCTGGGTTTACTTCTCTTTACCATCATACAGGGTAGACTTGGCTCTAAGCATGATGCAAAGACAGTAAGACTATTGCATACCCTGAACTAAAGATATTGGGAATGTGCAGAAAATGCCAGAAATCATTTAAAATAAAGACATTTTCACTGAAAGTCTCCTGAAAAACTAGTATAGGCAAACTTTTGAGCTAGGGCTTTGAGGATAAAGGGGCTATAAGATCTACAAAAGAATTTATCTTCTGGTTGCTGAAACAAGTAGAAACACAGTAAATGTGGAATTCTTTTTATGTCTGTGCACGTGTATGTGTGTGGTGGGGATGTGCTCATGGTCTTTTGAGGTCACGTGGAGTCTGCAGGTTAGCAGGGGTCTTTTTCATTGTTCTTTGCCTTAATTTTTGAGACAGAGTCTCACACTGAACCTAATGCTCACCGATTGGCTAGACTGACTGGCCCAGAAGCTCTGGAGGGATCCATCTGTCTTTGCTGCAACAGTAGCGGGTTTAAGGCATATACCACATTGCCTTGGTCTTTGCACGGGTGCCAGGCATCTAAACACAGGTTCTCAAGCTTGCAAAGAAAACACTTTACCCATGGAGCCATCACTCTAGCTCTATGTAATTTTTTTTTTTTGGCCCCAATGTGTGTGGGTATCATGAAGAGATCAATTGTGTATTAGAGGCAATTTGAGAGTAATAATATTTTTAAGGTACAAATCATGATAGTCATTAATTAATGCTGTTTAAATGGAAAGGGTAATCGTAGCTAATCAGAAAAATATGACACAAACACTTGCAGGGTGCGGGGGTTGTGTTAGATGGAACCTAAGAGACAGGTGGAGTATAAAAAGGTCCCTGTCCCACTAAGTCTATAATAGACTCCCTTGTGACAGCTCCTTCTCCATCCCCTTCCCAGTATCTTTTCTCTCCCATCACTGAATATTAGAGTTCCTCAACCTTGCAGTCATGATTCTCAAGCCTTTCTCCGTCTATGCCTGTCTGGATACTCCCATTCAATCCCAAGGCTTTAACATGCAAATTCTGGTGATTACAATTGCTCCTCTGAGTCCAGACTGTGTTAATGGTCCCAGCTGCTTTGCTGACACTCCTCCTTGGATATCTCATGTATATGGGGCTGGAGAGATGGCTCGGCAGTTAAGAGCACTTGCTGCTCTTGCGTAGAACCTGTGTTCTATTTTCCCAGTGCCCATACATTGCCTCACGAGCACTCCTGACTTCCATTCTAGCGGATCTCACACCCTCTTCTCACACCTTTGAAGGCAGCAGGCATACACATGGTGCCTAGACACGCAGACAAGCAAACACACACACACACACACACACACACATATAACATAAATAAATAATTCTTTTTTAAAAAAAGGTTGGGTATGTAACCCAACATAAGCCAATGAAATAACATGGGATGTATGCTGGGTGGTATTGGTGACAGTGCCTCCTGTGGTCAAGATTTGCTGACCAGTGCCTGGTCTGTCTCTACAGACCTGGACAAGCTGCCTGAACACTGACCTGCTCTCCAGTGCCAGACAACTACAGCAAGGATGGGGTTCAGGGGAAATCAGGCAGAACAACCAGGTACTTGAGAGCAGGGAGCACCACCCTATCAAATAAGTTCTGATGGGAAGTGGCGTGTATTCATGCTGTCTTAGTGTTCACGATAATTTTATTCTTAACCACATACTTCTTATTTGAATGTTTTAAAGCATTGGTCCTCCAACTAGACAACATCTGTGTCTAGTCCCCCCCCCCCCAGCTGGGATTTTTTTTTTGTACAAATAACCATATCTGTACATAGGAGTAAGGGAATATTCGACAGAGGAGTACATAGTCTAGCTACAGGCATAGTAAGGGATTATATAGTTAAAATACTAGCAACATGAGATGTTACATGATTAATAAAAACTCAGAGACAAATATTGGGGTTCAATCTGAAGATCAGAAAAGCAAAGCAGCCAGCCACTAGCTCTTACCTCGACCTTAGTCTGAAAATGGTGGTTCTGCCTCCAGGAGACCTCATAAAGAGACTGAGACTGAGAGCTGTCTCCTCCCGTTTTATAATCTTATCTAGTTCTGGGATTAAGGGTGTGCACCACTACCACCTGGTTTCTATGGCAAGCTAGTGTGGCTCCTGGGATTAGAGGTCTGTGTCATGGTCTGTAAGGCTGGTCAGTGTGGCTGTTTTATTTTTCTGATCTTCAGGCCAACTTTATTTATTAAAACACAAATGAAATGCTGCTGCAATGGGATGTTGTTTGATCGATGCAATGACTGTTAAGGATGAGCTTAGGGTAAATTTGGAAGAGGTTAATCCCAGGTCAGGTCTTTTGAGTGGCTGTAGCACTCTTCATAGAGGGAGATACTAAGTATGCCCTTCTACACAGACTGAATGGGGGCAGAGAGGCAAACAATGGGAGAATTGTACACAAGAAGGGGTCTCGGGGCAGGGCTGAGCATGGCTTGGATGCCCTTGACGAGCCAGATGCCATTGCGAGCAACATCCAAAGACTCAGGACTTGTTCCGGAGTCCTTAAAGATGGGGGACACAAGTGAGGGTTGACCCTGTGTTTTTATCTGATACTTAACTTGTCTGTGAGGATACACTCACTTTGCAATTTCCAATTAGAGGAAACGGAGGGCCCTGTATTCGTGATTGTACAATTACACATACAATGGGCAATGTAATTAAAAAAAACTTTCATTTTAAGCTTTTAAAAGCACGTCTCCCTGGTTGAAATTGAAAGAATAATTGCATACACGGTGTCGTACCTGTGGGCACATTTCACAGCCATTCATTTTCTAATATCTGATGTCAGTAATTTAAGAGAGACTTCCAGAACATTATTCCTCTGTGTTACCATGTCGGCCACTCAATAATTTCAGATTGATTCATTGCTGTACCTAATGGAAAAAAAATCATTTTAAGCACTCTCCCCATTTTCCCTTAGGGAGAATGCTTGGGGAGTCCCCCGCTCAATAGTTCTCATGATGTCATGGCTTGATGTTATGTTTTTAGAGGTCTGGAACGGGGCTTCAAGCATCTGATGCTAACTGGGAAAACCCGATATTTCTGAGCGTTAAACTGCTTTATCCCTCAAAGATAAAAGTTTCCTAAACAACTTTTTGAGTAGCTCATCTGAAATAGTTATGTATTTTCTAATTTTTTTTTGCCAGTTCTCAGGCTTTTTAATAATTGCCACTTGGCACATGTTCTTTTAGGGGAAAAAAAATGAGAATGTGAGTCTATTTTTGGCCATACTTATTAATCTAAAATAGTGGGAAACATGGTAACTCTGCCTTGTTCATCTTAACAGCCATCCACTTTCTGACCAAAGACACAGATAGCAAGGAAAGAACTTCCTGGAAGGAATTTGGGTGCTCTGTTCACCTGCAGCGCTGACAAAAGCACCAGATGTCTCTTATAGCACCCTACCCCTTGACAGTGGGCATCATTTCCCTCAAGTAATTTAGTCTCCACCTGGCTGCCAGAGTGGCTCTTATACACTGCATCCCTTTGTGACTTAGCGCTCGTCAAGTTATAAGAACGTAAAGAACTTAGCACTGGACATGGTACCTGCTTAACACACCTCTGAGAGCATCTTGTGCCTTAGCCCGGCACTGCTGCTTCTGCTGCTCGGGCCTGAGGTACTGTGTCCTTTTTGGACTTACCACACCAGGTTACAGGATAAGCCAAGGGTCTATTCCAGAATTACACATTATTCAGTGTGTATGTGTGAGCATGCACATGCGCGCACATGTGTGTGTGTGCGCGCGTACGCACACTTGTGTGTATGTGGAACCCGGAGGCTGACACTGGTATCTTTCATCAGTCACTTCCCACTTTTAATTTTTGAGACAGTCTCTTACTGAACCAGAAGCACATCAGTTGAGGTAGACTGGCCGGCCGGTGAGATCCAAGGTTCCACCATCCGTCTCCATCCCCTAAATGTTTGGCACTGGATGTCAAATTGCACATTGTCACTCTCAGCATTTTTTTTCTGGGCGTCTGAGTTTAGCTCCCCATATTTGTGATGCAGGCACTTTACCCACTAAGCCACCTCACCAGCGCCTCACTTTTCTACATCTGGGCACCGTACACCTTTGCATATTATCATTGATAGTCTTTCTTGATGAGGTTTTATGGACAAGGAAACGCAACAAGGCAATGTAATTTGCCTTGATGTTCCTTTGTAGACAACCATGGTGAAATCCAGCGTGTGTAACAACAGTTTTGTGCTTCTGCTCACTCAAATTCCTTGGACAATTGGCTTGGGGGAGTTCTACTGCCGCTGCGGCAAACACCCAGTTTATTCCTATGAGGGCAGCCTCACCTCTTATGTGACTTGAGGTTTTAGAAGTGTAAAGTTGGGGAGAGCATTTTCGTCACAGTGAGGGCTGTCTTTGCTAGACACATTGCTAGAGGAGATATTACAAAGTGGCAAGGTGATTTGGAGTCATGAGATTACAACCTCTGTGATTCAGCTCTCATGGTTAATCTCACGCTGCTCCGCTTCTCCAATACTCAGCCCCTGCCTTTTTTGGGAGGGGGGGGTTCTAGTGTAGTTTAAGCACTCGTAAGTTTGCTCTTTACTCTCACCCCCAAATCTTCTTTGGCCTTTTGCTTTCTCTTTAGAAGAATTCTCGGTTTTTGTCTGTGTCTCATATGGTTTTTCTCCAAGTGTATTGTTTTATGCTCTTATAAATTGAACCCAGCGCACATAGACCAGTGGGCCTCTCCAAGGCCTCTGTATTATGCTGCAAGGTTGATCTACCTTTCACCGTTTATGATTTTCCACAAATAAGAATAATGTACAATCCATACTCTGTGCTTCAGATCATTAATAAAGATATTAAATAGCGTGTGTTTTGGTTTTTACCTCTGGCACCCTACTTTTCCCTGTTTGACTCCGGCCTCTTAACAGCTATTTTTTATTCTGTCAGGTTTTTTTTTTTGGTCTTGTTAAAATATTACTGTAATAATTTCCAACAGAAAGTACCTTGTAACATTTCTTCATCTCAGCACCTTGGAGCAGATAACCAAGATAAATTGACAGACATCCTTTCTACATCTTTTTGCTGGCTGTGGTGACACAAGTGTATAGACCCAGGTGCTGGTCTTGAGGCTCAGCTTAGAGGATAGCCAGTTCAAGGCCTGCCTGGGCTACAGAGTAGACTGAAGGCAAGCCTGGGTGACTTAGTTGTAATGATATAGCAACGAGGAGCTGGAGAGATAGCTCCAAGGTAAAGAGCACTGGCAGCTCTTCCAGAGGTCCAGAGTTCAATTCCCAGCAACCACATGGTGGCTCACAACCATCTGTAATGAGATCTGGAGCCCTCTTCTGGCAAACAGGAATACATGCAGGCAGAACATTGCATACATAATAAATAATTTTTTTAAACAGCAATATAGCAATGACCTCATAACTTCCCTTTTAGAAGCCCTTGGATTGGTCCCAGGAGAAATGTCAAATTCCTCCAAAGCCATCCAAAGGTTTCTCTCCCTCACTTTTTACTTTATCTCCTGTACTCCACATCCCGTGGGATTTTCCCCATATTAATCTGTAGCTAGTGCTTTGCAGTATCTGCTTATGTGAGTCCCCTGAATGTCCTGTCTCCCTTTCATATTCTAAGAGTGTTCTGGGTGTCAAAACCTGGTGAGTGTGTGATCATACACACAATAGGTAGAAGGGAGGGTTACCTATACAAAACATAGAGCTAAGGATGAGGAAAAGTCACTTTCCCCAAGGAAAACCAAGATTCTTTTTGCAAAATAGGAGTAAATGTTAATCAAGAAAATCCTGGAAGATTTTTATTTTATATGAATCTTTCAGAGAGCAGGAACCATGTCATTGATGTCTTACAGAACTCTTTACTTGAAAGTCTCCAATTACCAAAACTCATTTATAATATTGGTTAACCTCTTCTTTTGATAACTTTGAATAACCTCTCCTATCCAGGAGCTTGACTCCCGCATGATGTATAGAAGAAGTGAGGTAGGAAGATGTTAGGTAATAGAAAAAAAATCATTAAAGCATCTGCAAGGAAGAAATTTGAATTTCTTTGCAACAGAATACTTTTAAAACAGTATTTATATAAAATATTGCAACTCAGGGAAGACTTCAAATTTCACTTCTTAGCATAGGGACAAGTATGGTTCCCCTGCTTATCAGCGTAAGAGTTTATCATTATGAGGCAAGTGTCATGCCGGAGCGAGACTTGGCTGTGAAGGCCAGCCAGGATGACATGGAGGTTATCTGAATAGCTGCAGTCAAGATGCTCTGTCATTTATCGTTTGTAGATGTCTCTCCCCAATTGCTTTTTTTGGCAAATCTGGTGAGGACAGGAGTCCACGGGAGCCGTCTAATCACGCCCCCTTTGTGTGAGCTAGATTCAGGGTGTGTCTGGAGCTGTTTGCTTAGCTGGGCTCGTGGACCAAAGTAAAGAAATCCAGACCTTACTCTGACCGACCTTGAATAATACGGGTAAAGGAAGAAGAATGCTAAAGAATAAAAAGCATGTGGACGTCCCATGTGTGCTTAAGTGAGGTATTTCTGAGTAGTCAATATCGTGACTCCTGGTCACGGCTTGAGCAATGACTTCCTCTCCATACTGACTTCTTGCTAAAGCAGCTTTTGTTCAGCTTTCAGGAATCATTTGTCCCATTGGCTGTTAAATGAGAAGAACAATTGCTCCCAAAGCTATTGGCATCTCTATCCATCCAGTTTGCATTCTAGATCCAAGTATCAGTGGGGTATTGAGAGCTGAGAAGCCCTGAAATTGAGTGGAAAAGTACCAAATGCTCTTGCAGATCAAAGGGTAACTGCTTAGCCTATGTTTAAGAGACTTTGGTGGTTTAAATTTGTGTGTCGTTTTTATGATCTTGTCAAAGAACTCTTACTTTTGCAGTGCAACAAATGACTCTAAACGTAAACAGCTTACAATACTTCATTTTTCTGTGACCTAGAATTAATTTTCTGTGACCAGGAATGAAGAAAAGGTTCGTCTGGGCAGTTTTTCTTTTGGATCTTCGGTGTGTTTATAGTTCACTGTCAGCCAGGATTATGGCAGTCTGGAGACTTGATGATAGGACAGGCAAGGTTGCCTCAGCCCGATGGTTTTAGATGAGGTTAACTTTTGACTGGGAGGTCAGCCAGGCTGTCTACCTATATACATGGTGTCTTGAGCAACGCGGTCATCTGAAAGTCGATGTCTGTTGTGTTTCCTTGTTGTACACAAACAAAAGGTATAAAGTAGAAGCAGCATCTGCACAGCACCTTTCCTGGGGTTGTCTTAAGCTAAATCCATATTTAAAGATTTATTAATTTATTTTACTTGTGTGTATATGTGTCTCTGTATGAGCACATGCATTCAGGTTTGCACAGTGGCCACAAGAGGGTGTTGGTTACACTAGAGTTGGGGTTACAGGTAGTTGTGAATCACTGCTGTGGGTGTTGGGATAAAACTCTCATCCTCAGTAAGAGCAACAAACACCCTTAACAACTGGGCCAGCTCTCCAGCTGCCATGTGATCATTTAGAGCTCACTTAAGGTCATCATAAGATGCCTTCCCTGGCCACTTGGAAATACCTTCTAATTGCCCAAGATGTAATTTTTAGTAGCTATCCGTTGTCCTGATATGTCAGCATTCCTCATGACTGTGGGTTGTGTGGAGACATCTTTTTGCCCTGTGTTCTCTAGTAAGGATCAGGATAATGTACCAGGATATTACTTCTTTTATAAAGGACAGCCAATACTTTTATGCCAACTTCTATGGGGGAAAGGAATAAGAACTAATAAGCATTTGGGTTCTGCCCCGAACCATTGGCATAGTCACCTGGACCCTCAAATCAATCTAGTACTCTATAAAATCGCTGCTGATTCTACAAGATTTTAATACAGCAAAAGACACATTCTCTGGTAGTTGTACATTAAAGATAAATATGAGGGTGCATTGTCTGCTTTGTCATATCAAGAGACTAGAAATTGTGCAATCCCCCCTTTAGAAGTAATTTCCTTCTCTAGACTTTAACAGTAAAAGTCTACAAAGGTCTACCACTAACTCAGATTATCCTATAGGAGAAAGGAATCTTTTCAAAGCCTGCCTTAAAGTCCACCTTATTTGGGCATTCTTCTTCATGGGTTATTTTAGAGCACGCCTGTGGGAGCTGTTTTTCTCTTTGTACAATAGAATGGCTGCTGGATTTATCTTAGTGGGCCATTATACAGAGAAGGTTGTCAGTTCACCGGTGAACAGACAAGGGCTCAAATTCCTGCTTTCAATTTCGTCTTTCTCCTCAGAGGGATGGTCCTTCACATATAGTCTGGTTTACTAATGAGCTTCTACATGGTAAGGAAAGGCGCCTGCTTCTTTACCTTGATGGAAATGGTCTGTTGTTAGCTCCATGAAGGCTGACTGTCAGAGTAAACACACGGAGGCCTTCTTTTAACAGTATCCCTATGAATAAAAGTCTTTATACTCCAAGCAAATTAACTGAAATAGGTTGCTGCATGTGCATCTGTTGAAAGAAAACAATCCCCTTGGCTTTGTACATGGAAGTGAAGATAGCCATGAAAATTATTTAATAATTGCTTTTGTTTTCTGGTTGTTAGGCCACAATATAACTGGAAGGTTTTCTCTAATATTCTGCTATTAATGTGCTTTCTAGCACACTGATTAAAAAGCAAAGAAAATGAACCATTCCTTTTCCTTGGGTCTCTGTGTTTCTGTTTTAAATGGCATGGTATTGTAATGCCATAGTGATTCTAATAATTGCAAAGGTAATAATTTAAAAATGTTAAGACAAAACAATCTACCTAATTCACTGCCCCAAGATTATACTTTTATTTCATCCAATGTTTCTGATGTTAGAGACCCCAAATCAAGGTATCAGCAGGATTCGTTTCCTCTGTGGCCTGAGAAGGCTTCTCTTTTTGGCTTGTAGATGTTCACATATTCCCTGCATCCCCTTACATCATTTTCTTTCTATGACTATATTTTTGGATTCAACTAGTTATATTTATTAGACTCTGCCACAGCGACTACCCCTTTCCAAGGTCACAGAGATATAGTTGCAAACCTGAAGACCTAACTTCCACTCCTAGAACCCACATAGAAAACTAGGCATCATACCAGTGCTGGGAGACAGATGGGAGGGTTCCTGTGCGTGCTGCCAGCCACCCAGCCGAATCGGTGAGCTCCAGAAGCCAGTGAGAGGACTGTGCAAAATACATATTCCGAGGAGTTGATCTGACCTTTAAATGGGCACACGTGCAAATAAATATCCCTTTCCATACACAACACACACACACACACACACACACACACACACACACACACACACACCCCCCAAACAACAACATAACAAACTCAAAAAACACTATTTTCCAAATAAGATTACATTCTGAGGTGTTAAAGACTGGCCTTCAACATCCAAATTTGATGAGTCATTTTGCAATAAAAGAGTATAGCCTGGAACCAATTTTTAGGCTTTGAAATTTGGAATATCTAGAACATTAATGTAGCACTGATTAGTCAAAAATGGTGAATATGTCATCTTAATAAATATTGCCAAAATATGAACCATAAATGTTGCATCCTAGATCTCATCAGGAGTGGATGAGCATAGTGTCTCTAATTCTCGTTACACAATGGGATTAGACACTGGGCCTTTGACAAACTCGTAAGTGGGAATGATTGTTAAAGTTTAAAATTTACATTTTTGCTTACGTCTGTGAAGCTGAATATCCTTTTGCATTGCTAAATATGTATTTTTAAAAAGAAGTGTGGTTGAGCTGCAATAATACTTTATAAGCTTTTTTTTTATTAAAGTCCCATATAATGGGCAATCTTCCATACTATACATTGTTTGTCCACAGCAGGAAAGTTATATGGCTTTGTTCTATCCTATCTATATCAAAATTTATTTAATGAATCCCTTATTACATATTTACATTGTTTCTAATATTTTTGGTTCTAAAAGAGTGCCAAGGTACTATAGAGACAAATCTTTGTGTGCAGCTGAGATAGCAACATTTAGTTTCTATAGATAGACTTTTGAAGCTAAATTAGTAATTAAACAGAATTATATTAATACTCTCTTTTAACTTCCCTGCACAACCACACTTGCCTATGATTTCCAAAAATCCACTTCTCAGAGTTTGAAGTTAGATTCTGTTTTATTTTTTTATTTTTTCTGGACTACTGTCCAATTTCCTTTTAATGAAATTAATCAGTCTTTGAAATCAACAGAACCATAAACTTTGCCATAGAGTAAGTATGAATGACCTCGTCCTGCCTTGGCAATCTAGTTTTGGAGAGTTGGAGACGTGAGTCTCTCAGGGTAAAGCTTCAGCCATAGCAGGACTATGAAGAGTGGAAACAGAGAAACACTTGAAATTTATTAACTCATTTAATCTTTTCACAAAGGAGAACTAATGGGGTGGAACCAGGACTCTGTAACAGGCAGCAACTGCTGTAGAAACACTGTGTAACAAACAATCCGAAACATCAGCATCTCTCGACAAGAAGCATTCGGTTTTGTTCTGCTGGTAGATTTGAGTCTAAGGCTCTGCTGTGCTTGGTGAGGACTAGGTGAGCCCGAATTAGATCCAACTGTTAGGTTCAGATTTCCTCCATGTAACAGCCCAGCCTGTACCAACTGCTGCTTGTGAACGGTTCTCTAGTGATGATGGGTTGAATGGAGGAGGCAAGCACCTGTAAGGCTGCAATTTCCGTTTCATTGTCCCCAGGGGGTTTTATCAACAGGACAGAAAGGTGTGTTTCACCTATAATGGGAGAAAAGTGTCAAATTCTGCATATGGTTCTCTCACAAGAGACCGAAGAGCTGGAACTCACAAAAGAGATCTCTGAGAAACAGGCTGTGGCACTGTGAATTTTTCATAGTTTTTAAACATGGATTGAAGTTCTATGGCATCAAAATTTCACTAAAGATCATTTTTGAAAGATTTAATTTTAAGATGGTTAGGACCTTAAGAAGAGTCAAACATTTGAAAGAGCAGGTCTCCTCACACTCGGATTCTAAATGAAATATTTATACAAATAATCTCATAACAAGCTAGCTGAAAGATGGTAGAGTTCATAGGTCAGCTGCAGATGACTGCATAGAGGGACTTACCACGCAATAACTGGACTTTCTGGAACTTCTTTTTAGTAGGGTATCACATGTAGTCTAGCCGGCTTAGAATTCTTGCTGTAGAACCATGCGTGTTCGAAAGTAACTGATCAGATGGTTTCTGAGTTAATTTGCAATGAAGAGTATAGAAGAAATTCTCTACTCACTAAATGAGGGAAAATTTATTTCGCAGAGTTATTGCAGCTACTATTAAGAAAAATTTTGAGGCGACTATTGGCGTGCCACAATTCTGGAAAAACAGATTAATGTGTTTCTTGAGCCTTCTGTCTTTCAACAAATTGAACAATCTGGAGTGTCAAATGGAAATGCGAAAGCAAAAGAAAAATCATAAAAATAAAACGTGAGACAGCGAGACCCCTGGCTGGGAAATGTGAGGATTTCTTTAGCTTCAGAACACCAAGTTAGAGAGAGAAACAGAATAACATAGCTCATCGGAAGTCACTCATTTGGGGTCATTTATTTTACAAACTGGAGAAAACTCCCCACTTGTGAAGGCGAGAAAGCCTCGGTAATTATCAGTTTTTATATGAAAAAATTACAACTGCGTGATGATTTTTCTTTTTTAGGCAATCGTGTTAGGTTTTATTGCATTATTTTGACCAAAGTTATCTGTCGTTGTTTTAATGGTGAAGACACAACATCTGTCACGGCTGAGATGGAGTGTGATTCCGCACAGCTCCGCTCAGAAACAGAGGCTGATGCTTTCACAGAAACACTATTTTACCTTTAATGATATAGATGCTCTGAGTTAATTTTTCCAGGCAAGTTGCTAAGATTTTTACAGCCAGTGTGAGAGTAATAGAAAATGAAATTGGTAAACAATGGTACCAGTAAACTCATTACAATGTAAAAGAATTTCACCACAGGGGGAATCTTCAGGCCACGCTGAGACTAACAGTCTCCACATTCGTTTGATATGTTCTAATGTGTTAATAAGGAGGCAAAGCACAACCAAAACGGATGAAGACAATGATATAATAATTTAGGCTCCTGATTAGCGTTATGGGGAAACTGTGAGATACTTTGCCTGGTAAGATACATGTCTAGATTCCAATTCACATATGTTCTACCCCATCATCCTTTCTAGC